>NC_062974.1:27019032-27294032 GCF_023078275.1 Leguminivora glycinivorella
ATCAAAAACTCGCTAAAATCGTCGATTGAGGTGATCAAGGCCCTCACCGCGACGTCTCCAGCAGCAGCCCGCCATCGAGGAGAGTCGGTACCGACCAGCTGTTCGCCGAGCGGAGACAGGGTGAGTTGGCTTTTCGATTTGATTCGCTTTCACTGGCATAGATCGTTAGATTTTCTCAACTACAATTTCCCTACTCGAGGGCGATTGTACAATGATCGTTTTTTTATAGTATTAATATTTTCGGAAATAATCGCTCCTAAAGGAAAAAAAAGTGCGTCCCCCCCTCTAACTTTTGAACCATAAAAATATGAAAAAAATCACGAAAGTATAACTTTATAAAGACTTTCTAGGAAAATTGTTTTGAACTTGATAGGTTCAGTAGTTTTTGAGAAAAATACGGAAAACTACGGAACCCTACACTGAGCGTGGCCCGACACGCTCTTGGCCGGTTTTTTGATAATATTAATATTTTCGGAAATAATCGCTCCTAAAGGAAAAAAAAGTGCGTCCCCCCCCTCTAACTTTTGAACCCAATGTTTAAAAAATATGAAAAAAATCACAAAAATAGTACTTTATAAAGACTTTCTAGGAAAATTGTTTTGAACTTGATAGGTTTAGTAGTTTTTGAGAAAAATACGGAAAACTACGGAACCCTACACTGAGCGTGGCCCGACACGCTCTTGGCCAATTTTTTGATAATATTAATATTTTCGGAAATAATCGCTCCTAAGGGAAAAAAAAGTGCGTCCCCCCCCTCTAACTTTTGAACCCAATGTTTAAAAAATATGAAAAAAATCACAAAAATAGTACTTTATAAAGACTTTCTAGGAAAATTGTTTTGAACTTGATAGATTTAGTAGTTTTTGAGAAAAATACGGAAAACTACGGAACCCTACCGGCTCTTGGCCGGTTTTGTAATTTCATTTCAATTTTTTATTGTAATTGCTTATTATTATTATTTATTATATGTATTTTTGTTTAGTCAAATGTGTTTATAATGTAGGTAATTAATATTAACTATAAATGAATTCTCGCGCGCTATCGCTTATGTTTTATGTTGCACGATCTACAGTAATATGTCTGTGCCATGTCCCATATGTCGAACCGTGCTTATACCTTAGATACGAAAACATACATTCCTAAGGAAACATGGGGTTATGAGTTGTTTTAGAAGTATAGCTGTTACTGGTGTTAGTGCTAATCATGACGGGCTAAGTAGGTATAAGTAAATAAGATAGTCATCTTAGCTAAAGTTTTGCAAGATATGGGCTAATAATCGTAAAACCGGGATTTTTACTGCCCTATAACGTGGGTCACAAGGTGGGTACCTTTCACGGTGGGGACGTTGGAATTTTCAGTAATTGAATTTTCAAAAAGGAAAGGAATGACAAAAAGGGCAATTTCATTCCTTTCCTTCAAAATTGTAGCTGTTATTGAAGGTTTCTTTATACTTGCCGAACTCACCGCAATCCTTGTAAAAGATTAAATATCCTGATAGGTCCGGAAAAGTCCTGACGCTGTCTGTCAAACAAAGTATGCTTATAATTTCTTAACTTGTGTATTACTCTGGCCTGTGCTTGTATCTTCCAAATTTCTGACGACCGGTCTGGCTCAGTCGGTAGTGACCCTGCCTGCTGAGCCGCGGTCCTGGGTTCGAATCCCGGTAAGGGCATTTATTTGTGTGATGAGCACAGATATATGTTCCTGAGTTGTTTTCTGTGTATATAAGTATGTATTTATCTATTTAAGTATGTATATCGTCGCTTAGCACCCATAGTACAAGCTTTGCTTAGTTTGGGGGGGTTGATCTGTGTAATGTGTCCCGAATATTTATTTATTTATTTATTTAATTAATCTTACATTACAGCTCTTATAAAACTAACCATTAATTATCTGCTGAATATCTTTTGCTGCTTGATAAGTTGATAACTGCGGTGCGCGATATTTCAAAATAAGTACGTACGTTTATTGTATGAAAAACGCAGTTGAAAACGTCATTCAATCGTCATTATAAATCATCTGTACGAGTATCTACTATAATAAATGCACTCATAATCAAACCATTACACTAAACCGGTTTCATACAGCCAATATGCCGTCCATTCACTAAATGGACCTAGGTAATAACACAGAATATATAATAGTACAAGTACAGAAGGCTCACTCCTTTGATGTTCACAAAACGCCGCCATTCTAAATTCTTACCTACATTAACAAACGGACCGCACGCGTGCAGACGACATTGAATTCTATTGCGACGCGCGAAGGTCGTCGTCACTGAATGGGCCGCGAACTCGCGGCCGCTGGCATGTACTTGTAGCGCGGCGAAAGGATCGCGGAGTGAGCCGCCCCTGGTAATAACTAGTTGATTGCTAAATAGGTGCATTTTTAACCCCGACGTAAGAACGACAGATTTAGATTTAGTTTTTTTTTGTTTCAAAGCTGAATTAGTCGGGAGTCTTCTATGCCATATTTGGTGGAAAATAGAAATAGGTCCACTATGTCGGGTTTTTTTCACAATTCAAATTTTCTAGTTAGGTTATTCTACTCAATTGCTAATAATTTGAACAGAACATTGAATGCATTAAGCAGGTATTAACAAAGATGCGATTTTATTTTTTCCCACAGCTTAAAAAAGCAAGATTTATTATTTTATCAAATGCTAATAACGCAACGCAATTTGGCTACCTAAAACAATTTTTATAAATCGTATTCAAATTAGGTACAAGTATTACAATACCTTTTCCCCCACCCAAACAAAAAGTTGTTTATACTTCCAGTCACACTTCAATGCACCTAAACAAACCAAGACTAGCTTTATTTACATTGCTAGTTTCCATAGTTACCCACATTTACAACACAGTTGCAATTTTTCTCACACAATTTTCCTCTCAAAATTCGTTGTACAGAATTCGCTATAAACTATTTCTTGATTAAAGTTCATGGTATGTTCCTCCGTTCAAACAGGTATTGCAGAACCACATTTTTTTACACTCAATCACACATTCTTACAAAGGTTAAAGGTTGAATATAGCTTGTATATTCATATTTCTTAACTTTGCTAAGGTGTGTTTTTAGCAAACTTTACATGCGCTCGGCGCAGCCATTACTTGGTGGGTGGTAAGGTTGGATTTAGCTAGTTTAACTGTAGTATGGTGTTGTAGGTCCTTGACCGCGGTGAAGTATAGGTGCGCGCGCAGTGTACCGCGAGACAGGTGCGCGGGAACACGCTTTCCGTCTTGTTACGTTTCGTTTTACGTCAATTGTTACGTTTGAACGTGGTTTGTGTTACGTGTGTCTGTGACAAGATTTTTGTGTTTGAGTTAAGAGTCTTTTATATGGTGATCTTGTGACAAGATTTTTTGTCTGGTTGAAGTTAGATTAATACATTTTGAGAATAGTGTGTGTCAAAGTTCTTGTGTTGTTTCTTGTTGGATTTAAGTGACATGGGAATTTGATTGGATTTCTTAATTAAAGTAAGTTTATTAGATTTTAATTTATTATGGATTAACTAGGACTAATAGTGCCTAAATAGTTACTCTATTGACACAGTTAACAAATATAATTTTGTGACAAAAAATGTGGACTTCATGTGTATCTTATCTTATAGGATTTTTACATGTTATTAGATTTTGAATAGGTATAAGTTTAGGTAAATAATGAAATCTCTCTTAAAATTACTACATCATCATAATGTTTGTCGACTAAATAAACCAATGTCTGTAGATTAACTCATCTCTCTTAAACGTCTGAACCAATTTAGATGAAATTTAGTATGGAGTCCGGCTATAGCTTGAAGTTCCATTAGGTTCCTTAATCAAATAAATACACATACTTTAGTTTAGTCAGTTTTTATCAATACCTCCATGTACCATGTTCTGATATTTAATTAAAAATCTAACAATATTAGTAATAATACAACTTAAATATTGAACACAAAACAGTTCGTGGTTCAGAAATCGCAAGTGAATCTCACATAACGCACATTTCTTTCATCTACAGTTAAGTAATGATTACTAATTAATGTGCATTGTTGCAAGTGCTGCATAGACGTAAATTTAACGAAAGTATAAATTGATACATTTTCAAATAATTTAGTTTAGTAGTTTTTTTAATTGGTTACACCATAGCATTCTATTTAAATGCACTACATAACTACCTACTAAGGTTGCCATGCCATGTGAAAAAGTGCCACATCCTGACCAAAGTCCAGACATCCAAAAATATACACTAAGGTACAATGCCCCCAGTCGAGATTTGCCCCGCTGTACCTTACAGTTTTTTTTTGGCCTCCGTATTAAGCCACCATATACAAATCCAATCTTTTAGCTTTTTCTAGTGCTTAGGAGGTTTCTAAAAGTCCTGACAATCGCGAAGTCCTTCGCAATCCTGATTAAGGATTAAAAATCCTGACATATATCATTGGCACTCAATGGAAATTCTGACGTGCCGTCTGTCAAAAATAATTGAAATTTAATAGTGGCAACATCGTAGTGCTGCCCTTTTCAAAACAATGATTGTGAGGAAACGAGACGACACTACAATGTTGCAAATTTTTAATTTATACTCTTTTTTGCCAGGCTGTAACTACTAAATACTTACCCCCTTATTCATAAACGTACACTAAGTTCCCGTGGGTGTCGTAGAAGGCGACTGTGGGATATGGGTTAAATTGTGGCGTAGGCGAGAGGCTGGCAACCTGTCACTGCAATGTCACAGTTTCGTTTTCTTTCAACCCCTTATTTGCCAAGAGTGGCACTGAAACTTGAGTAGTTTCATGTGCTCTGCCTACCCCTTCATGGGATACAGGCGTGATTGTATGTATGTATGTATGTATGTATGTACACTAAAGTTATCAAGCCGATAAAGTTAGTTTGTCTCTTTCCGTGTGATAGAAAGGGCCAAACGAATTTTATCGGATTGATAACTTTAGTGAACGTTTATGAAAAAGGGGGGTTACTGTATAGGTACTTATTTGCTTTAAGTACTCTTAAAATGACTACCTTATTAGCATAAACCTTACACATTGACGAAACCTTAGGTGGTTGAACACTCTGGTATATGACGAAGCATGCGCTGTGGATTTGAGCGTATGTATTTTTGAATTATTTCTTTTGATCAATATTTTTTTACTTGGTATAAAAAATAAATGATTCACCAAGGACTTAATAGTTTTCTTTGTTTGATGTTGGTTAAAGAAAATTAGCTTAGAATAATTGGATCTTTCCTCATCTTTGTTTAGTAATATCATTAGTAAATTGAGGTTAAGACATCTGATAGTTCACCGAGTTGCATTCACTTTTTACCTAGATAACTCGATTTCATTGCTTAATCTTATAGTTTAGGGACTTAAGGGATACATTATTATCATTAAATTGTGGCGTAGGCGAGAGGCTGGCAACCTGTTGTTTTCTTTCAACCCCTTATTTGCCAAGAGTGGCACTGAAGCTTTAGTAGTTTCATGTGTTCTGCCTACCCCTTTATGGCATACAGGCGTGATTGTATGTATGTATGTATGTATTATCATTAGTATACGACTGAAATATTTAAAAGTTTCGGCATCATAAATAGTATTTAGGCCGAGGTTTCATTTAATTTAGTCAAAAAACCACTGTGGGACAACTTACAAAGAAAATGTGGATTCTCTGTTTCCATAATAAACTAATAAATCTAATAATACATAATACCGAACTCCGGTTTCTATCAGACTTTATAAATAGAAGTTTAGAAATACCTAATATGCGTGACATGAATCGCGCGCTAGTGGATATTGTGACAGGTAAAATAAGAAAAAAACACGTGCAATATGTTATATACGTGCTCAGTCACGTTACGAGGATTTAAACTTGTAAATTAAATGGTCCATTTTGTTCAAAGTCCACCACACTTTTTTTTGGATTTGGAAATTTTTATGTGTTTTCCACTCAGAATCGCGAGCTCTCTCAATCCTAATAGGAGAAAAAAAGTGTCCCAAGGTTTTTTTCCCATTCCGTTACCATTTTTCATAGATTTTGTATGGCGGTAACGGAATGGAAGGTTCGAAAAAATGTATGGAATCTTTGGGCCATTTTTTTTCTCCTATCAGAATCGAAAGAGCTCTCGATTCTGAGTATGCATCGCGTTAACTACCCATGTTACAAAAAAAGTGGGGTGGACAACTTTGAAAAATTGGCCCAAATAGAACAATTGTCTAGTACTAGATAAACTAAAGTAAAATAAAATTTAAATCTCGTTAAGATGCTCTTTAGAACTGTACCTAGTTATAATACACTATGTAAGCGGAAGCATAAATCGTAATGCCATTATCATGATCATATCATCAGGCTGACTACGTCACGTCACTGGCGTTTATAATGTGTTTACATCATTAAAAACTACTGTGAAGACATTTTCTAGTCCGACTGAATTAGAATTTTGTCCGAAACTGAATCACGGAATGTTATTGAAATATGGCCGAAAATTCGGTCGAATACTCGAAACCACAATTTCGGTGAAGCCGAAAGGTTCTAGACGAGCAATCATCTGAAACTGCTTGTATATTGAAACTTTGGTCCAACACTATCCTTAAAGTAGGTAACCTACCGAAGTTTATCCTCACTTTATCGACACGTGGCAGACCAAGAACAAACGGGCTCCTCACTCGTTTTTGCCCAGAACGTGCAAGTTGTGAAATGAGCTACCCTCTGAGGTGTTCCTCTTGCGCTATGACATGGGGTTCTTCAAGAAGCAGGTAATTAGGGTTCTCAAAGGTCGGCAACGCATAAGTGGCTCCCCTGAGGTTGCTTCCCATCAGGCGGATCGTCTGTTCATTTGCTGCCTATAAAAATACTTTGTAGTTTTGGAATTCGTTACTGTTTTAGTAACCATCTCTTAAACCCAATGAAAGTACTTACAGTTTTTTTACTTCACATAGCCAATAGTAAACCTAGCATACCTAATGCATTAGTTACCTGCACCGTGACTGCACCTGCGTGATATACTCATAATTACTCATACCCGGAACTAATTTCAACTCTAAAAATGTGATTCTGATTTTCTCGTTTCGTTCTCGCTATTAAAATTCAAGAGGGACTTATGAGAAAATGGTATAAAATTACATTAAAATGTTGTTCGAATTGGCCTCTCAAGTAACTGTGTGAATTTCACATCTCATACATTTTTCAATTCGTCATACAGAACAGAACACGTGAGTTCATGAACTTACATTATATTAACCTGCTACGTGCTTACTACACTGCAAAGTAAACGTAGGTAATATCTATTGTATGTATTTTGTATTTTTCATATTTCGTAAGTTTTCTTTTGTTATTGAAGATTAATATATTTTAAATAAATGGTATATATGACATCTGTGTATAATATTTATCTTTAAGATGCATTTGCATGTGGAGGCAATTTATATTTTATGGAAACGTTGTTTAAAACGAGTTACGCTGAAATATTTTCTTCTAAGAGGTTATAATATTAGTAATAAATAATAGTCCACTACTGTTCTAAATAAGCATGAGGGTCGGCCTGATGACATTTGCTTTTATTTGATCGACTTAGATTCGAATCGACATTATTTTATTACCTATCGGAAATACACGAATAGAATCCATATCTCATCTAAAACCAATTTATTTAACGTAACGTTTAAGAAGTGCTCCCCCGGTAGATGTCGCTACAGGGTGGCTAGCCGAATGGCACAATCGCTCACGAAACGCTCACGAAACGAAGCGCTAGTAGATATCTATCTCTATCGCGCTTGCGTATTGGCGCGACAGAGCCAGCGGCGTATCGCTTTCGTTTGGCGTCGGAGAAATGCCATTCGGCTACGGGGCCAGGTCTCACTGACCTATATGGTGGAAAGTTTCGCTTACTTCATAGTTAGTCTCATACACATGAGATTTGGTGGCTCAGATGGCAGTGCGCTTATCAATCCAGAAACCGTGAGTTGAATTTAGTGAGACCTCGTCTCAGTCAGTGAGTGAGACGTAGTAATTTTCTATTTTTAAACTTAATATTGAACGTATAAAAAGTTGAACCAGGCACTGTGTGTAGTTAAATATCCTGGCATAAAATAATCTTATATTTTATTATATATAGTAAATACCTATAGTTTAACTATCAAGATCATTGCGTGCGCGCATTGTTCGTTAAGTTGCTAAATGTATCATTCATATTTACTCATTAATATCATACTTGGCCATTTGGTAACAACTGGTACAAGATGTTTGTACACGTATGTAATAATGTAGACTGACTTAAATATTTCGATAAAAAGACATAAGTAATTTAACTTAGATATTTAAAAGAGACCTAAGGCGACACATTTCCGTGTGGTGTCGGGTGAGAATAACACCACCCCTTTCTTCCCGTGGGTGTCGTAAGAGGCGACTAATGGATTAAGGCCAAAGTATTTCGTATGGGATATTAAGCCCCGAGACGATGACATCGAGTCTCCAAAAAGAAGGAAAACTAATATAAAACCCGGATCTGGAGCCACCGTTGAGGCGCAAGCCAGGCACCTGCGGCCAAACCGACACCACACGTATTGACTCGTCATTCCTGTGGAACATGTCGGGGAGGAGAGAGAGGGTGGTATGGGTGCTGGGCAAGCCCGTATTGCCATAAAGTCGTCTGTCCCAGGCGCAGCAGCATCCGCGGAGAGGGCACTTCGCCCACCTGCCGTGCATGGGGGAAACAACACGGGGAGTGGCAGTTACCGGTTATAAGCCCGCACGAATAGGCGTCGTATGTGCGGGCGCCAGGGGCCACTCCCGACAGTAGGAGGATCCATCGAAGGTCCACTGATCAGTTACCGCCTGCTTCAAGTTGAGCAATCCTCGACCAATAAGGTACTGATCCGCCTCAGCGTTAACTTGTTTTGTCTGGGTGAACAGAACATAAGCTTAACAGCCGGGCGTTAGCGCTGTAAAACCGACCACCTGCTCAGAATCAAAACAAAACATTTAAACCCAATATCAACGCTTCCTACATGCGCTATGCGACATGGAACGTCCGAACAATGAGGACGGGTTTTCCGAATTCCTGTGAAAACCTTGATATCGCACAAGATCTGCGAAAGACCTACAATATCGACGTGGAGCTCAATAGGTTAAAAGTTGATATTGCAGCTTTACAGGAGACCAGGATTGAGGACGAAGGCTCTTTACGGGAAGCTCACTACACTTTTTACTGGAAGGGCAAGAGTTCCACGGAAACACGGGAGCATGGTGTAGGATTTGCGGTCCGTAATCAACTTATTGATGCTATTGAGACACCAGTAGGTGTATCTGAGCGCATCATGGTCTTGCGTCTTAATACAAAAAGCGGCTATGTTACCTTGATCTCCGCTTATGCACCGACGCTTCATTCCACATCCGAGGCCAAGGATCAATTCTACAACCAGCTTGATGAAGTACTCCGCGGGGTGCGTCCATGCGACAGGCTACATATATTGGGCGACTTCAATGCTAGGGTCGGTCAGGATAATACTGACTGGCCTGATTGCCTAGGTGCGCATGGTGTCGGTAAGCTCAACGACAACGGACAACGATTGTTGGAGTTCTGCTCTAAGTATGAACTATGCGTCACCAATACATTTTTTAACACTTTCGAAACCGGGCTCTACGCGGCGCTACGACATTTTCGCTACATACGGGGAAACCCATGTAATCGGCTACGCTTCTACGAGCGGTGTACCCGACAGTCGGGTTCTTGGTAGCGAAAGTGTTAAAGGAAAATGGATGCGAAAAGTCTCTTGGATGCACCCCCGCTCAAAACACTGGCATCAGTTGGACCTTGCCCTTACTAGAAGAAGAGACCTGCGCGAAACACTTCACACGCGGACGTGCCACAGCGCTGATTGCGATACAGACCACAGTTTGGTTTCCACCAAGGTCCGACTAGTCCCAAAAAGGATCCATTCTGCTAAGCCTCTTGGCCGAAAGAGGATTAATCTTTTTAAGACCCGGGACCTGGAAGCAGTGGAATTATTCAGTGCTGCAGTACGTGACGAAATTGCGAATTGGGACAGTTCCGTATCAGCGCAAGCCGAGTGGGAAATGATTAAGTCTCTTCTCACAGACGCTGCGGGGAGGGTTTTTGGTTATCAAAAGGCAAAGTCTCACGACTGGATACTTGAAAACGAGGAGCACTTACTTCCCCTTATTAACTTGAAACGGCAAGCTTTCATAAATTTCCGCCTTAATCCCTGTGATTCTGCACGAGAAGAGCTCAAAAAGGCGAAAGCCTCACTCCAGCGCAGCTCTCGTTTTTATGCAAACGCATACTGGACAGAACTCTGCCAAGGAATTCAGGCAAGCGCAGACGCAGGAAACATGGGTGGTGTTTATGAGGGTATTAAGCGAGCTCTTGGACCTCCTACAAAAAAGACGGCCCTTCTAAAAGAGGCTGACGGCTCTGTCATAACAAACAGCAGCCGTCAGATGGCAAGATGGGTGGAACATTACACCGGGCTATACTCGTGCCCAGTCGACATTCAACCAGAAACTGCAGGATTAATGCCGACCCTGGACACTTGGCACGAGTTGGACTCCGCACCTACCGTAGAGGAACTTTACCTGGCCGTCAAGCAGCTAAAAAATGGCAAAAGTCCGGGCAAAGACGAAGTGTACACCGAAATCGTCAAGTTGAAGTGCATCCTTCCTGTCCTTCATAACCACCTGACCAAATGCTGGGAACAAGGCTGCGTGCCTCAGGATATGCGCGATGCTAATGTCGTCACTCTTTACAAAGGCAAAGGCGACCGCGGTGATTGTAACAATTACCGCGGAATATCCCTCCTCAGCATAGTCGGCAAAGCTTTTGCTAGGGCTACCTTAGCCAAACTACAGAAGCTGGCTGACCGCGTATATCCAGAGGCACAATGCGGTTTTCGGGCCCAACGGTCAACTGTCGATATGATTTTTTCACTCAGACAGTTACAGGAAAAGTGTAGGGAGCAAAGCAGTCCTCTTATCGTAGCATTTGTCGATCTCAACAAGGCATTTGACACTGTGAGTAGAGAGGGGCTTTATTCGGTTCTTGTCAATATCGGTTGCCCTCCAAAGCTCCTGAAGATAGTGCAGTCATTCCACGAGGGTATGGAAGCCACAATCCTTCACAACTGCGAAACATCGGCTCCTTTCGACGTACGCCGTGGCGTTCGTCAAGGTTGTGTACTGGCACCTACTCTCTTCGGAATATTCTTTTCTGTACTCTTGAAGGTTGCTTTTGGAGATGATCTACAGGGGATACACCTGTATACAAGAGCCGATGGTCAGATGTACAATCTTGCTAGGCTTAAGTCCAAACGACATAGAAAGGACTTTTTTGTGGATAGCCTTCTCTTTGCTGATGACGCTGCTTTCGTCGCTCACAGTGAGTCTCAACTGCAGACCATCATGGACAAATTTCAAAAAGCGTGCGACCTCTTTTCCATGTCGGTTAATGCCAAGAAGACCGTCATACTAGCGCAAGGATGTTCAGAACAGCCAACTATCGTGCTTAACGGTGCATCTCTAGAGGTGATCAGCAAGTTTTGCTACCTTGGCTCGCTTGTGTCGTGCAATCTTTCGCTTGACGCGGAGATCGACTCCCGCATCGGTAAAGCGGCCACAACGTTCGGGAGGCTCCGTACAAGGGCTTGGGACAATAAACATCTCACGGTAAAAACGAAAATGCTCATTTACCAAGCATGTGTCCTAAGTACACTTCTGTACGGAGCGGAAACTTGGACATCGTACGCAAAACAAGAACGCCGGCTGAACTCCTTTCACATGCGCTGTGTGCGGAGCATACTGGGCATCACATGGAAGGATCGCGTGACAAACGAGTCTGTTCTAGCCGAGGCACAGCTTCCTAGTATCACAGCCATACTAAAGAAGAGGCGACTGAGGTGGCTCGGGCATGTGTATCGAATGGAGCAGACTCGTTTACCACGTCAAATCCTGCTGGGAGAGGTTGCAGATGCAAAGAGACCGGTCGGACGGCCAATGCTACGCTTTAAAGATTGCGTGAAGCGTGACATGGTCACATTTGATATTCCATGCAACCAGTGGCAGCGGCTGGCCGAAGACCGACCCACGTGGCGCCGTGTTGTCCATGACGGTCAATCCAAGCACGACAACGCCTGGTTCTCCTCCTTGAATGATAAACGCATGAGGCGTCACGAGCAGGCCTCTAACCCCCGCCCATCTGGGGGAGCATACACCTGCCATGTGTGCGGACGAGGGATCCTCTCTCGAATTGGGCTATACAGCCACGAACGTAAGTGTCGCAAGGATGCTGCTTGAATCATCTGTTATAGATGCAAAGGCCTGTTATATAAGGCGACACAGGATTGTCATACTCGTACATCAGGACCTTTCCTAACTCAGGATTCTCAGTCCTTTGACAGGATTCCCGGTCTTTTGTCAGGATTCTCAGTCCTATGTCAGGATCCCCGGTCTTTTGTCAGGATTCTCAGTCCTTTGTGAGCATTTCTTTTTTTTGCCACTTTTATGAAGTGTGATATTTTTGAAAAAAATATGCTATTTCTACTCAGAATTACTAGATTTTTCAATCCTAGTAGTAAAAAAAATTGTCCCATACGATTTTTTCTTATTTTGTTACCATCTTCAGTACATGTTGTATGGGGTAACAAAAGAGGAAAGTAACAAAAATGTATGGAAATTCTGGGACACTTTTTGTCTCCCAGTGAGATTGAAAGTACTCGTGATTCTGAATACAATTGACCTAAAATTCCCTAAAACAATCAAATTTTTTTTATTGGCAAAAAAAAGAAATGTTCTTGTCAGGATTCCCGGTTTTTTGTCAGGATTCTCAGTCCTTTGTCAGGATTCCCGGTTTTTTGTCAGGATTCTCAGTCTTTTGTCAGGATTGTGGAGGTATTGGGTATTGGCGGCGTGTCACGGTTTTTTAATATACTTAATATTTTGTTTCGTTGTATGAAGTTAAACATCCCGGCATAAAAGAATCTTATCAGAGCAACTACAGTTTCACTATCGAGATTAGTTGCGTGTTACGTTACACTGCTAATTGTTTCACATTCATAATTACTCATTAATATCATACTTAGTTGTTTGGTACAAGTTCTTTGTAAACGTAATAATGTAGACTGGCATGTCGCGGTAAGAAGAAATAGTTATTTGTTATACAAGGGGGCAAAGTTGTATTTTAACGCCGAGTGTAGAATTGAAAAACGAGCAAGTGAAAGGATTCTATAGTTGAACCACGAGCGAAGCGAGTGGTTCGAGAATAGAATCCTGAACTTGCGAGTTTTTTAACACACGAGAAGTAAAATACATTTGCACCCGAGTGTAACACAAAACTTTTCCCCTCACTACAGCGAGGAAACTGCAACGCAAAAAATGCGTTTATCACTGCTTCCAGTAGTTCCACAGGTGGTAAATCATCTTTATTACTAGATTCACCTATTTTTATGAATTTTAAAGCAGTTAATTTGACGTTATTCAAGGTCAAATTACTTTACCCACTAGTGGATAAAATGCGTTTTTACCCGCTGGTATTAAAGGACAAAACACGTGTTTCCGAGCTAGTGAGGGGAAAAATATATTTATGTAAGTTAAGCTCGACTCGATAAATGGCTCATAGACGAGATGAGACTTTAAACGTAGACCTTACACAAAATACCTTATGCCTTGTGTCAGGATCTTTCTTAACTAGTCAGGATTTTTGGTCCTTTGTAAGGATTTGGGAGGACTGAGGGATTGTCAGGATGTTTTAGAACCCTGAATTAAAAGTACCAATAATCTTGAATCTGAGAGCAAATCTTGACGTATATCGAAAACCTAAGTAGATCGTTCAATGCAGGATTCATTTAACGGGCCTGATTTGATGGTACCTAATGGCATACGTTTCCTTTTTAACCCCCGACGCAAAAACGACGGGGTGTTATAAGTTTGACGTGTCTGTCTGTCTGTCTGTCTGTCTGTCTGTCTGTCTGTCTGTCTGTCTGTCTGTCTGTCTGTCTGTTTGTCTGTATGTGTGTCTGTCTGTGGCACCGTAGCTCCCGAACGGGTGAACCGATTTCGATTTAGTTTTTTTTGTTTGAAAGCTGAGTTAGTCGGGAGTGTTCTTAGCCATGTTTCATGAAAATCGGTCCACTATGTCGCGGTCGGGGGTTTTTTCAAAATTTTAATTTTCTTTTATTGTTTGTATATTTCATGTCATATCACCATGATAGTATTCTTGATTATACTGTATGAAATTAAGAATTAATTCATTTATAAATTCGCCATGCACTTTTGCAGCTCACTGTGCAATTGTACATATTATAACTAATTAGATAGATTACTCTGAGTAACTGTAAGGATAGTGTTTTGACAACTATCACAATTCAGTTCAAAAATATAAATCCCTACTCCCAGTGACTTGTGTGAACTCTCAAATGATCGATTCCTACCTCGTTTCCGACTGCAACAGTTGCAGGGCGTTACCCGTCAGCCTGTCATTATACTCGTCATTATGGGTGCGCGGTCACCGGAACGGAGATCGATCCGCTCTTGCGCATGCCCAATCAATACTATTAGCCCTTTGTACACTTTGCTGCTACAGTTTGATACAATTTATTTATTTATTTATACTTTATTGCAAAGTAAAAAAATGTACAAAAGGCGAATTTAATGCCAGAAGGCATTCTCTACCAGCTAACCTTCGACCCAAACAGAGATCTATAAGAGCTACAATGATTATGTTCTACTATTTTTAGTCTTTTGGGGTTCGACGTATGTCTTACTCCTTACGTACAGATTAACTCCAATCTAAATTCAATCCTAACAAAATAGGAAAAAAAGTTCTTTTCTTGAAAGTTTTAGAAAAAAAATTAGAATTTCTTTTTGTGTGAGTCGATATCGATCGAGTCATGTAGGTATATACCCTTGTACCTTACACAAGCTGTGAAGTTAAGATGGTCAAAATAATTGTCAAATTAGTGGATTAAGAGCCCAGAGCCGCCAGACCTTCCTCATTTTCTTAAGAATGAAACTTTGGGATAATGTAGAGTTCGTATCGACGTTTAATGTCTGCATATTATAGTTTGGCCCGTCGGCCATTTTTTGCTACAAAGTTTTTCTAAATAATTTTTAAGAAAAAAAAAACCGCCTTCCTTTGGGGTTCTGGTGATAAATACTTTCAAATGTTGGATTATGTTATCAATTCGTCTGTATATTTTTTAATGTTTGTTATTCGATATCTCCGTCATTTCTGAACCAATTTTGAAATCTGGATGATTCTGAAGTACTTACAGATGAGAATGATTATCAGAACGGAACTCTAACGAGGAGCGGCTCACTCTTCATCAGCAGTTCCACTGTACCAAATGTCACTGTTCTGGACGTAAGTGCATGCTGTTCTTATAAAAATACCAAAGTCACTATAAGTGTGCCGTTCAGATTTGAGGAGTTCCGTTCTGACCATCATCAGCAATTCCACTGCACCAAATATCACTGTTCTGGACGTAAGTGCATGCTGTTCTTATAAAAATACCAAAGTCACTATAAGTGTGCCGTTCAGATTTGAGGAGTTCCATTCTGACCATCATCAGGAGTTCCACTGCACCAAATGTCACTGTTCCGTACGTAAATGCATGCTGTTCTTTTAAAAACACAAAAATCACCATATGTATGCCTTTCAGATTTGAGGAGTTCCCTCGATTTCTCCAGGATCCCATCATCAGAACTGGGTTCTGAATGGGACCAATCTGTATGCATATACATTCAATCAAAAAAAATATTTTCAAAATCGGTCTAGTAACGACGGAGATATCGAGGAACAAACATTAAAAAAAACAAAAAAAAAACATATAGACGACTTGATAACCCCTTGCTTTGAGATTTGGAAGGCCGTTAAAAACACTAACTTTCCTTAAATTCTCAAGGCTGTTTTCTATGTGTGTGTGCTTAGTATGTGGTAGAAAATACGGTTAGTAATTCATAATTATCATTTTCTAACCATTTGCGCCGGCCGTAGCTTGAGAAATTAGGGTTAGTTAGAGAGATTTTCAAGTGTCTGGTAAAAGTTACGGCCGGCAGAATTTATCCTTGAGAACATGAGGAAGGTCTGGCGTCTCTGGGCTCTCAGTCCATAGGTACGCCAATTATAGTTTAGCTTTTGCCCGCGGCTTCGCTCACGTTAGAAAGAGACAAAACGTAGCCTATGTCACTCTCCATCCCTTCAACTATCTCCACTTAAAAAATCACGTCAATTGGTTGCTCCGTTTTGCCGTGAAAGACGGACAAACAGACAGACACACACACTTTCTCATTTATAATATTAGTATGGATTCTGGCGAATAACTGACACACCGATATCTTCCGGTAAATTGGTACATCTGAAGTGCACTAATTATTAAAAAAAAATATTAGCGTCTACAATAGGAGAAACTGGTTTTTCTCGTTATTAAGTAGGCTATACACATATTTATACATAATTATAAGCACACACTACACGCACAGACAATCGCCTGGGAACCGGAACGGGCATAGGGTCAACACACGAGGTTTCTATAACAAACACGTTCTATTTGATTACGAGTTTTTATTGTAGGTATATAATATATGTAGCTTAAGTCACGATGTCTACGAAATCCCGAGAAAATCCTAGAAAGGCAATCCGTGTGTTTATCACAGGTACTTACATGTTTGTTAAAAGGTGGATGGACTGTTTGAGAGATGATATGAAATGAATTGGTATTATTATTTTCTTTATTTTTTTTATTATGATTGGGAGCCTGTTATGTCCCACTGCTGGGCAAAGCTGTTATGTCCCCCTCTTTTTCCAATCTTCCCGATCTCGGGCAGTTTCGGACCAATTATTAAGGAAGCAATCCAAGTCGTCCCACCATCGCCGGCGGGGTCTGCCAGATCCTCGCGTTAGGCCGGGTTGCCACTCTGTGGCAATCTGAGCCCACAGCTCACTCGGCATGCGGCAGACGTGTCCAGCCCAGTCCCACTTTAGCTCGGCCGCTTTCCGAGCCACAACGACAATTTTTGTCTTGTTCCGGTTTTACGCCTAATATGCTGCGCTCCATAACTCGCTGGCAAACCCCGAGTTTGGACCTTATTAATTGGTATATCTTATAAAATTATGTAAATGTGTTCATGTAAATAAAGATTTTTATTGAGATAAGTATGTACAAGCAAATTATAATCACGGGTATATTTTGTTCTTGGGATAGGTGTTTCCTATTTATTTAAGTATTTATTTGTCTATGTACCTCCCTCTATTGTAGGTATATATTGTACTAGTCACTCACTGTGAGGCTAGGTCTATGATTGTCCTAATATTTATTCATATTTATTTATAAACTGTACCACAGGCCCTTCGGATCGGAGGGAGAGGCCCCTCGGATCACCCATACTGGTCTACTATATTATATATATTTATCTCAAGAAATATGGGCAGTAAGTACCAGTAGTACCTTACCTTTGTAACTACGCAATTCTAGCACTCCAAAATAAATAAAAGGTACGGTAATGATGATGAGTCAGAGTCACAGTTTTAAATAAATGGTCAGTAATAGATACATTATGTTCTACAACCTCTGGCGTCATATAAAATACAATGCGTAATGTGGCCACGTGACTAATCGAGCCTACGAAAAAGAACCCAATTCATATTTTATGACTTGTAGAAGTTTTAATCTGGTTTTGACACTGCCAGTAGTTTTACACACATTAAATACTAGCAAATACTAGCATAAGTTTACCTTGAGTTTACTAACGTAATTTTTCCCCTCACTAGCTCGGAAACACGTGTTTTGTCCTTCAATACCAGCGGGTAAAAACGCATTTTATCCACTAGTGGGTAAAGTAATTTGAACTTGAATAAAGTCAAATTAACTGCTTTAAAATTGATAAAAGTGGGTGAATCTAGTAATAAAGATGATTTACCACCTGTGTAACTACTGGAAGCAGTGATAAACGCATTTTTTGCGTTGTAGTTTCCTCGCTATAGTGAGGGGAAAAGTTTTGTGTTACACTCGGGTGCAAATGTATTTTACTTCTCGTGTGTTAAAAAACTCGCAAGTTCAGGATTCTATTCTCGAACCACTCGCTTCGCTCGTGGTTCAACTATAGAATCCTTTCACTTGCTCGTTTTTCAATTCCACACTCGGCGTTAAAATACAACTTTGCCCCCTTGTATAACAAATAACTATTTTCTAGCGTCTAGCTCATACTGAATTGAGTATTATATTCCTTTTACTGAATCCATGATTTTTTGACGTTTTACAACACCTTACTTACCGAAGTACCAAAACATTACTGCAAGGCCAAAATGTACGCTTATATTGGGTGTGCCAGTGTGGCGAAGCGTGCGGCGTGCCTGATAAACAATTGAAGCTCATACAAGAGAATGAATGAATGAATGAATGAATGAATGAATGAATGAATGAATGAATGATATATTTGCATGTATGTCCTGAGTCGATGCTGCCTTGGGTGGACGCACGCTCGCCCGCCCCGCTGTACGTCCAGGCTCCGCTCCGAGCGTCCACTGGCCTTACATTTTTTTTAATACTACGTCGGTGGCTAACAAGCGCACGTCCCGCCTGATGGAAAGCGGTCACCGTAACC
Organism: Leguminivora glycinivorella; assembly: GCF_023078275.1. Classification (NCBI taxonomy): domain Eukaryota; kingdom Metazoa; phylum Arthropoda; class Insecta; order Lepidoptera; family Tortricidae; genus Leguminivora; species Leguminivora glycinivorella. Next base: position 27,037,617 of record NC_062974.1, read on the forward strand.
TATGGACGCCTGCAACTCAAAGAGTGTCACATGCGCGTCGCCACCTTATTAAAATCGCCGTCAATAGAAATTGTCAACAGTGTAAACAAACTGTTCTATAAAATATCAATATTCTAGCACAATTTTATTATTTTAAAGGTTGAGGATCATAATGTGATATGAATTGATTAAATAACACATGGATTTAGCCAGTATCTGATGAGCAAGAATGAAAATTAAAAACATTTTGACTAAAAGGTTTGTTTACATTGTTCACAAGTTCTATTGACGGCGACTTTAGAAACTTGTACATTCTCTTTTTCCGTGTTAAATACACAGTACGAGTAAACAGGAGTGCACATATTCCAAGGAGGTTTCGTATTGCCGATGACTCAAAGGACAATAGACGGAATAAGTCAGTTCCTGAAGTCCGCCCGTCATCATCACACCGCACCCTCGTTGAGTTCTGGCAGCCTTACTCACCGGCAGGAACACAACACTATAAGTAGGGTCTAGTGCTATTTGGCTGCGGTCTTCTGTAAGGCGGAGGAACTACCCAAGTTGGGCTCTGCTCTAGATTCGAGCGAGATGATATCCGCTGTGCTGTGCCCTACCACATAAAGCGGAATATCATTCGCTATGCCCTACCACAACTTACACAAACGTGAAATTAAACATTTAACGTTACAGCTTGAACTTTTTTTCATATCACATCTTTTTATTTTTCCACAGGCCCGAAGATGTCGGCCGCGGGTGTGGTAAACAAGGCCTTTGACGCCGGCGACGATGGTTTCCAAACCATCGACCTGCGCCCGCGGCGGGGAGATGCACAGGCTACAACGGTAAGCGAATACTGTAGTGCATAGACATTTCATTTATCAGAAGAGCCGTGGGTGTGGTAAACAAGGCCTTGGACGCCAGCAACGATGGCTTCCAAACGATCTGCATTAGGATACATTGGTAAGCAGAGAAGTTGGCAGATTGAAGTATTTTACATGTATCGCCCGCATAGGGTTTTCCCAACTTTTATTTATGCATAATAAAGTATTTTCTTATATAATAAAGCACTTCCCTTAAAAATAACCTCATTTTCAAATACGAATACCTGGCCACTCTCGATTTCCTTTTAAAAGCCATAAATATGGCGCGAATTTAATTTCGTTCCAAATTCAAATTGAAGTCACGTTAAGCACGTTCGAGGGAGTTATTGACATCGCTTCGCGAGTTTGACGACTGGCCAATATTATGTGACCTGTCTCCGCGTATTGTTACTATGAATCTCGATGCGCTACTTATAAATAGTCGCATGTGGCGCGCTATTGTTATGTAAACCATGTGAATATAACAGTAGTACATGCCGAATACAGATTAAAAACGAGAGTAGCTTGATATCAATAAATTACTTTCTAAACCTCATATCTCAATCCATTATTCCAAATTAAAAGGTACCGTGTGTACTCAAGAATTAAGTTTATATTCGAATAATATAATTGAGAGATATGACGTTTCGATAAGGATAGTATTATTGCGTGTAGTTTCGTAAGGAGAAAGCATAGTGATGTCATGAAATTGTGTTTGAACAAAAAGCGTTTAGTTACGGGCGGATTTTGAAAATTAGTCTTTTATCTCGTAATATTTGAGGCACTGCATGAGGAAGCTGTGAAATTTAGTTGAGTTTGTAAATTTAGTTAAAAATAAGGTGAGTTCAAATTTAACAGTAAATGTAAGAAAATGAAAAGTATTTTTTCCAAAATGAGTATTTTTTTATTTTCCCCTCACTGGCTCGGAAACAGGTGTTTTGACCTTTCATACCAGCGGGTAAAAACGTATTTTTCAGTACAGATGGAGTTTTTTTAGGCACTAGTGCGAGAAGTGGTTCATTATATGCCAGGTCGAAACTTCGGAGGCTCATCTGTACTGAAAAACGTCGTACGATACACGTGCGAAAAGGAAATTCGTAACTCGTGTCGATTTAAAACACTCCCTTCGGTCGTGTTTTAATTTATCGCCACTCGTTTCGACCTCCCTTTTTTACGCACTTGTATCGTAATATACTATGTGAGGGGAAATGTTTTGTGTTACACACGGGTGAAAATGTATTTTAATTCTCGTGTGTAGGTGACAGGTTAAATTAAACGCATAATTCTTAAAATACGATGCCAAAAACCGTGGTACGAGCGAGGAGTCAACGCGGCGGGTCTCAGTTCGCGAAATGTACAACTACCTTCATTTTACTTAGGTGCAGCGCATGACTTGGGCTCGCTACCCACCATTGTTTTTATGTAGCTTTAATTCCAAAGTTTTAATCTAGATGGCGTTACATGTACCAAAATAAGTAAACAAACTTAATAAATAAATCCTAACGTACAGTTCACATAAAACATATATGCGTCGCCTACAATCCCACCCCCTTAGTGATGACTAGTCATCACGAGCCATCTCTGGTGCAAGTAAGGCGACGCGTGTGACGGGGCGGCGTAAAATGCCCGTGCGCGTACGGACGTCAACAACGCGAGTACGCCCATCATTACCAACGTGTGTCGCACTCACTATTCCGTGCCGCCATGATCCACGTTCTAAGTTAGGTTCGACTATAATTACATAATCTCCTACCTGTAAGGAGCGATTTTCGCGCGTCCATTTTTGTCGCGGAAGAAGTGTTGGCAAATACTCCTTGAGCCAACGTGCCCAAAACATATCAGTTAGACGTTGCGCTATCCGCCACTGACGTCTTAACTGGAGGTCGCCATTGTCGTACTTACCAAACGCTGGTCCATTTGAGGACGTACCAATCAAGAAGTGATTGGGGGTCAGAGCTTCAGGATAGTTAGGATCTACCGATACATACGTGATAGGACGGCTGTTGACGAGGGCTTCAACTTCAGCCATCAGTGTTGAAAGGGTCTCTGGCCGTGGGGCGCGCTCCTTGAGTACAGCTCGGAGGGATGATTTAAAAGTACGCACCATTCGTTCCCACGCGCCAGCCATCTCTGGGGCGCCCGGGGGAATAAATTTCCACTCAATTCCTCTCACGAGTCCATCATTGCGCAGGGCATCGCTGTCTAGTTCAGCGATACTGCGTTTCAATTCCATGTGGGCACCTCTAAGATTGGTCCCATTATCGCAGTATATCATGGTAGGGGTACCTCTACGTGCTATCATTCGTCTCAAACCCATTATGGTAGAGTCAGTGGTAAGGTTTTCCGTTATTTCGACATGTACGGCTCGAATGGTCAGACATGTGAATAACATTCCATACCGTTTCTGCCTACCACGACCTACTGTTACCTCCATGGGGCCGAAAAAGTCGATCCCGGTGAACGAGAACGGACGACGGTTGTGCTGCAGCCGTGCTGCGGGCAGGTCGCCCATACGCTGCGGCTGCGGCGTGGCGCGACGATATCTGCACAGCAGACAATGGGCTGCGACTGCGCGTACAGTTGGTCGCAGTTGCAGAATCCAATAGCGCTGCCTTAGCTCATTAACTACCAGTTCTTGAGCTCTGTGCAGTGCTCGCCTGTGGTAGTGTTCTACGAGCAGTCTGGTGATTCGATGCTTGCCATCAAGAATCACTGGTCTCTTCGTAGACTCATTGACTCCAACAGTCTTGTCGATACGGCCCTCTACAGTCGAGATAGGGCGTTAACTGTAGCAGTCGGCTATCTTTCGATAACGGCTTATTGTTCCTTAAACAGGCAATTTCTGTAAGAAATGAATCATGTTGACATTTTTTAATCAACAAGTCCTCTGCCGATTGTAACAGTTCGGTGTCGATTCGATCGCATTTATGCTGACATTTTTTAATAAACAACAATACCCGTGCAGTAGTCATAACTAATCGAATCCACGACGAAAAGTTGTTTTCGATAGGTACCGGCAACGTACTAGTACAGTCGGCTGAGGATACGACATTAATGACCTTACGTTCGCAAATAGCTTCCTCAAGCTGCTTGGAGCTCTTGAGATCCTTGGGCCACTCACCTTCGCGTTCACGCAAGAAGTTTGGCCCCTGGAACCATACGTCATCGTACTGCAGTGGTGGCGCGTCCTCACGAGTGGCTACATCGGCTACGTTCAAGGACGTGGGGACGTAACGCCACTCTGACGCACTGGTCAACTCGTCAATCTCACCGAGGCGGTGAGCGACGTATGGTTTAAAGTCTCTAGGGTCACTGCGAATCCACTGGAGGGCGGTATTTGAATCCGTCCAGAAATATCGCTTGTTTGGTTTAATGTCTTTGTGTTCGCTCTGTATTGTGGCGGCCAGACGAGCAGAGAGCAAGCAACCTTGAAGCTCTAGCCTCGGTATAGAGACCGGACGAAGTTGGGTCACTCTGCTTTTACTCGCCACAAAACATACATTTATAGTTCCATCTGAGCGAACAAAGCGCCAATAAACAACAGCGGCATATGCCTTACTACTGGCATCGCAAAATGCATGTAATTCGGTATGTATGATGGTGGGGTCACTTACCCCATCCGCCGAATCATCGTAGCACGGCGTCCATGGCCCCGCGGCCGCGTAGTGTCGAGGGATGCGCAGCGACGCTAGTAGTTTAAGCTCGTCGAGCCACCTTACCCAGCGCGCGTGCTCCTCCGGTCGGATGTGGTCGTTCCACTCCACGCCGCTACGGTGAACGTCCTGAAATATTATTTTGCTCTTTATAATAAAAGGCGATAAAAAACCGTGAAGGTCATAAACTGACATGATGAGGCTAAGCATTTTTGCTTTCGTCGGAGCCTCGGATCCATTTAATACCTCCTGTGGGACACGATTAAATGAAATCTTAAATCCAAAAGTATCATCTGAAGGATGAAACATTAACCCTAAGGTGCGCTCTGTTGTGTTCATAACTCCGTCCTTGAAGTGAACAGCTGTTTGCGCGAGCGCGTCAGTAGGTATATTTTTCAATACCTCCTGACTATTGCTTGACCAATTTCGTATCTCAAATCCACCGCTCTTGTGAATAAGAGTAATTTGTTCAACCAACTTAACTGCATTTTCTACACTGCTAGTTGAATATAAACAATCATCCATGTAATGACTGTTTACAATAACATTTACAGCCTCCGGATATAAATCTTCATACCTAGATGCATTTTTATTCTTAATGAATTGTGCTATAAAGGGACTGCAAGTGGCACCAAACAATTGACTTTGCATAACACATGTTTTTACGGGCGACCCCGGAGCTTCCTGCCATAAAAAACGAAGTACATGTTGATCTTCGAGCCTTATTTTCACCCTTAAAAACATGTCCTTAATGTCCCCAATTATAACTATTTTATTCTCACGAAATCTCAACATAATCCCCATAAGTGAATTATATAAATCTGGTCCCGTTAACAAATAACTATTAAGACAATTCCCATTTACTTTTGCAGCACAATCATAAAAAAGTCTCAACTTACCAGGTTTGTTGGGGTTCTGAATTCCGAAGTGCGGGAGATACCATATGCGGTCGGCCGAAAGTTCATTTTCCTTGAGCTCACGTGCGTAGCCAGCGGCAAACAGTTTGTTTACCTCCATTCGGTAGCGATCTGCGTACGCGTGATCTTTAACAAACTTGCGCATTAAAGACTGTAGGCGCGTAAGGGCAGCTTCGCGTGTGTCTGGCATGGCGAATACGTCCTTCTTGAACGGCAGACCCACTTCCCATTGATTTCCGATAAGGCGCGCTGAATCTTCTAGGATCTGCAACGCCCTTAAATGATCGCTATTTTCACGGCGTAAGGTTGAAATTCCTATGGAGTCTAGGGAAAAAGAATGTTTAATTAAATCATTTAGTTCACCTATATTTTCGCCATCTGTGTGACTGAGATGGAACACATTGGCAGCGTTAGAGTGAGTGCGACCACAATTACCATGAATTGACCATCCTAACTTGCACAGAGATCCATAGGGCTCGGTTTCACTACCATGAATTATTTGTATCGGAGCGATTAGGTAATAATTATCTTCCCCAATGAGAATACGAGGTTTAACTCGACTTTTACACACATATTCCTTAATATGAGATAAACGTTTACAATTTAAACTTTTAAGTGCAGACAAGTTTTGAGCTGGTAAATTTAATTTAGACACTTTACGCAACTTAATATTATAACTATTGTTATTATTTTGTCCACTTATCTGCGCGATAACGTTCGGCACAGCTGATTGATACACCTCGAGTCCGAACGCATCAGTAAACATTACAGACCGCGGATTTTGATTTTTAAGACCTAACTCGTCCGATAAATCAGAGTCTATCATAGACACAGATGCGCAATCGTCTAAAAGGGCGTAGGTACTTACGGTACCCTTAGGTCCACGTAACTGCACTGACACTACTTTTAACATAACGTTGTCCTCACAAGAAGATTTATCACAATCCGATGTAACGTGCGCCACGGTGTCGGGGGCCGGGGGTGCTGGCTCGGGGGCCGGCGGTTGAGCCTGCGCGGGGGCCGGCTCGGGCGGCGGGTCAACGACCGCGTCAGCTGATTGTGATGACGTAGGCTTCTTGTAGTGTAGCATCTTGTGGTGTGCGAGTCCACAACCATCAATGTCGCACACGGGCGCAGGGCAGGTGTCCCTGTCGTGTCGTGACGTCAGACAACAATAACATAGTCCTTGGGATCTGACGAACTTCCATCTGTCACGGCGCATGGCACGTTTGAAAACACGGCAGTCGGGCAGCGGGTGAAATTCCTTTAAGCAAAATTTACAATTCTTATTTTCCTCGACGACTTTTGTTGTCAATATGGGCCGAGTAATACGAACTTTGTTATCACCGGAGTATTTCGCTGTAGTTTTTATTTCACTCGACTTGCTTTGTTCACGTGCTTGTGTCATTCCAACTAGTGACAACATTTGTGCTTCTTGTTTAAGAAACTCGGAGATGAGGATCAACTTAGGCTGGTCTTCCTCTAACCTTTTGTATGCGAAATCAGTCCATTTACCAATCAGTGTGCTCGGTAGCTTGTTAAGAACAGCTGATGCGAGCTCGGGACTGCGTAGGTAATCAGGTTTATTTAGCGCACCTATTGTTGCTACGCAGTTATTTACTTTTATCGAAAAGTCAATCAACTCATGCTGGTACGACGTGGGTAACGAAGGTAGCTTCTTCAGCTGCGTCGTGAGGTTCATGATGATGACATCCGATCGGCCGAACCTTAACTCGAGAGCTTCCATGACGGCTGCGGGCGGGGTGTTGCCGATCAGTAGAGCGGTAACCGTGTCCTTGGCGTCGCCTCGCAGTGCTTTGCGTAGCCTCTCCAGGTTCTCAGAGTCAGAGAATTCACAGACTCGAGTAGATTCCCTATAAGACTTTTTAAAGTGCAACCATTCGACGCTGTCGCCGTTGAATATAGGTAAGTCACGTGGCGTAGACAGACGGCTGAGCAAACGATCCTCACGCTTAGCTGACGAGTTCGTCATGATATCCTTCAAGGTAAGCGCTAGTTCTCGAATGCTGTCACTTGGAACATGTTGCTGGACTATAGGTAAGTTGACGGGTGCTGGTGCAGGGTGCTGGTGATGCTGTGGCTGATAAGGCGCCTCTGGCTGCGGTATGTAAGTAGTTTCGTCGTGACCTTGACTCAACCACTGTTCGACGTTCGACCGCGCCCTGTTGCGCGCGCTTCCGCTCGCTTCACTACCGCGCTCATTCTCACTCTGCGAGTCTTCGGCGTCAACTTGGGCTAGATCAGCTTCTAGCTTTTTATCAATAAGGGCCAGCTCAATCTGGGCCTTGGCTTGAGCGGCTTCAAATTCCAATTGCTTACGCACGCAATTGCACTGGTGTCCTATGCATCACTTTAGCACAGATCCGGTTCGAAGGACCACTTTATTGTAGGTGACAGGTTAAATTAAACGCATAATTCTTAAAATACGATGCCAAAAACCGTGGTACGAGCGAGGAGTCAACGCGGCGGGTCTCAGTTCGCGAAATGTACAACTACCTTCATTTTACTTAGGTGCAGCGCATGACTTGGGCTCGCTACCCACCATTGTTTTTATGTAGCTTTAATTCCAAAGTTTTAATCTAGATGGCGTTACATGTACCAAAATAAGTAAACAAACTTAATAAATAAATCCTAACGTACAGTTCACATAAAACATATATGCGTCGCCTACATCGTGTGTTGAAAAACTCGCCAAGTTCAGGATTATATTCTAGAACCACTCGCTTCGCTCGTTTTTCAATTCCACATTCGGCGTTAAAATACAACTTTGCCGCCTTGTATAACAAATAACTATTATTTATGCGAAAATTTAATTTGGGGAGATCGGATTCGATAGTTTCAAAAATTTTGAACCTATATCAAATCTCGAATTTGAAGCTCGAAAGTGGCATATACCGTAATTTTCATAGGAATTTGAGTTTGAAAACCACGACAGTTCAAAACGGTCCAGCATTCTTCTTAATCTTTACAGGTAACAAAAACATTATTTTTCGTGTTATTGATATGAATGATAAATCAGTCACAAGGCCGTGAGAATTTTCATTATTATTGAAGTATGAATGGTAATTTCAGTAGCTGGATCAACATCTTCGGTAGTATAGTGGTAAGTATCCCCGCCTGTCACGCGGGAGACCGGGGTTCGATTCCCCGCCGGAGAGATTCTTTTTGCTATTTTATTTTTTATAAAGCCCTTTATTTTTCCAGTATTACATTTTATCGTATTTTATTTAACTTTTGCCCATGACTTCATTTTAGTAGAAATAGTTAAGAATGTTTTAGAATTCGTATGTTCAACATGTTGATGAGGTAAAAATTTCTATAGCATGATTGGATATCAAACATATTTTTCCCTTTAATAAAACGTAGATTTTGTAACAAGGGAGAAAAATGAGATATTTACGCGAGGGCATATATTGAATCCTGGACGAAGCAAAGGATTCTATAATTGAATCCTGAGCGTAGCGCGGCAACTTGAGTTCTGTTGTTACTTGTTAGTGATAAATTATTAAAGTACTGCCAAGGATGATTTATATAGGATTTACAATCTTCATACTAAGAATCGTACCTAATACCTCATATTTTTAGCGCTACCTATTAAATACTATCATAACTAGGTATGCCACAGATGTCATATATACCATAGATCAAGCAAACGTATCTACTTAGCGTGTCAAATGAACTCAGTGAAATCCACTGAGTTATCCATCTTTACTCGCAGCTTGCAGCTTTCGGGCGTCAATTTTTGTAAGTTGAAGTCAACCAAAACATAAAAAATGCCTCGTTACGTGATATTCAATTGCAACAACACAAACATTATGAACAATCAAGAGCCTGAGACATATTTAAAATTACAGGCAAGAATCAACTTCAGTACAAAATTTGACACGCTCGGCCCCTATACAAATATATGAATTTGTTTCTTCTATCTAAATTAAGTTCTGTGAGGTATGCCTACAAATTTAATTTTGTCAAAGTGTGTATTGACGTGATATCATGACATTAAAATAAAGAAGCATGTCATTTGTTCTTATAAAAAATTAAAATTTTGAAAAAAACCCCGACCGCGACATATTGGACCAATTTTTTAAAACATGGCTATAGGAACACTCCCGATTAACTCAGCTTTCAAACAAAAAAAATTAAATCGAAATCGGTTTATCCGTTCGGGAGCTACGATGCCACAGACAGACACACACACAGACAGACAGACAAACAGACAGACAGACACGTCAAACTTATAACACCCCGTCGTTTTTGCGTCATGGGATAAAAATAAAAACACGCAAAAATATTTGGGGAAAAAAATGATTTTGGCCACTTCCAGGCTGCAAACAGCGGCATTTACTTTTAAGCCTAAAAGACCCATATATTTCAGGGGTATGCTTTTTTGTATGGGTTTTGTCTGTCCCGTAGGTATTATAACATTACATATATATGGTCCGTGGTATCTACTAACATATAAATCGATACAGGTCCCAGGGGGCAATGCCATGTATGTAATAACTCGTGGGTTATCGACGTGATAACGCCATCATAGAGCAAAAGTTAGAGATTGACATTTATCCCGCTCTTATCACTCGATATCCTAACCTGCAGTCTAACTTAGGTCCAACTTGAGGTAAGTACATTTTACTTATAGCTACCTAAATTACTTAAGTGTGTAAACAGCAGGTACTGTTCGTCCGTTTTTAACCCCCGGGCCCCGACGCAAAAACGACGGGTGTTATGTTTGACGTGTCTGTCTGTGGCATCGTAGCTCCCGAACGGATGAACCGTTTTAGATTTAGTTTTTTTTGTCTAAAAGCTGAGTTATTCCGTTTTCACATTATCCGATCCGATATCGGATGTCGGAAGGATTTCAATAGAAAAAATCCAAGATGGCGCCTGTAATGTATGGAATATAGGTCCGACATCCGATATCGGATCGGATAATGTGAAAACGCACTTAGTCGGGAGTGTTCTTAGTCATGTTTCATGAAAATCGGTCTACTATGTCGCGGTCGGGGGTTTTTCAAAATTTTAATTTTGTGGTTAGGTTATTACATTATCCGATCCGATATTAACTATAAAACTCCCGTGTGACTCAAACATATTAAAGGCGGGGTCGCTACTCTTGAGAAAGATCCTCGGAAATGGATCGAAGCATGTCGAACGTTATATCGACTTAACGCGTGAGTAACCCGCTTAAAATATTTTTAAACATATCCGATCCGATATCGGATGTCGGAAGGATTTCAATGGAAAAAATCCAAGATGGCGCTTGTAATGTATGGGATATCGGTCCGACATCTAATATCGGATCGGATAATGTGAAAAGCACTTATCCTGGGGCTTGCCTGGGGCTACTGCCGTCTGACCTTCCAACAGTTACAACCCGGTGGGTGTCTAGGCCTTATTGGGATTAGTCCGGTTTCCTCACAATGTTTTCCTTCACCGGAAAGCGACTGGCAAAATATCAAATGACATTTCGCACATGACCCGAAAAACTCATTAGTACGAGCCTGGGTTCGATTCGAACCCGCGTCCTCCGGATTGAAAGTCGTATCAAAACAAGGTTAAATCGGTAACAAATTGTTAAAATAAATTAGCGTCGACAACAAATTTAAGAAAGACGCGCGCTCTTAGTTCGTTTTCACATTATCCGATCCGATATCGGATGTCAGATCGATATCCCGTATATTTACGTCGCCATCTCTGATTTTTTCCTTTGAAATCTTTCCTACATCTGATATCGGATCGGATAATGTGCAAACGCACACAGCTAGTCCACTAGCGCTTTTTGTCATGTCATAATCAGGCATATGAAAATAAAAAAAATATCTTTTCTCAAACATGGTATGAAATATTGATGTTATGTGCCTTATAATTGGCAGCGAAGTATGACGTTGCAGGTGCGGCTAGGACGATTGATAGATAATGGAATTTCATACAAACCTTGCAGGCCAAGGCCGGCAAAGTCCTCTTTTTTAATTTCCAAACACAGATAATTGTGACATAACATCCAGGTATCTAGCCAATTAAAAAAAAAACTATAAGGGGCTTTATAGACGTGCCGACTGCAACTGGTACGGGCCCTAGACAATATTTGATTTTGGGTGCGTTTTCATACAAAAAAATTTTTTTTCGTTTTTTTTTGAATTTTTTTTTAACTTTTTGTTTTTTATAAGCGTATACGGGGTACCAAAGGGGAACGAAAATTCGATTATTTTTGCGCTACGACGCACCGTTTAGGAGATACAGCCATCCAAAGTTACTATTTTCAGTAGACTTTATTTATTTCATCAAGCACTATACATACCTCGGCGGGAAATGGGGTTGCCCACCTCAGACCTATCTATATGTCTTCGGCCGGCAACCCCCTTTGTCCCGGCCTCTGTAGTAATGTACTATTTTTTTTATAATCAGGCATATGGATGGTAAAATACCTCCCTCACTCCGGAGCGGCCTGCGGGTCCTCATCCAACAACGGATTCCTTACCTTGTCAATCCTTGAAATCTCTCATTATCCAGGAAAGTACACCAATATATACATATAATCACGCCTGTATACCGTAAAGGGTAGGCAGAGCACATGAACTAAGTTTCAGTGCCACTCTTGGCAAAAAGGGGTTGAAAGAAATCCAAATAGTGACATTGCAGTGACAGGTTGCCAGCCTCTCGCCTATGCCACAATTTAACCCATACCCCACAGTCGACTTCTACGACACCCACGGGAAGAAAGGGGGTGGTGAAATTCTTAACCCGTCACCACACGGGGCACCAATAAAGAACTACACAAATAAAGGTCAATTTCCGTATAATACACTAGCTTTTGCCCGCGGCTACGCTCACGTTAGAAAAAGACAAAAAGTAGCCTATGTCACTCTCCATTCCTTCAACTATCTCCACTTAAAAAATCACGTCAATTCGTCGCTCCGTTTTGCCGTGAAAGACGGACAAACAAACAGACACACACACTTTCCCATTTGTAATATTAGTAAGTATGGATTGGGCATTCGTGCCACCCGGTGTTGCGCAAGCGCGGCCTTATAGAACTTCCTATTGCACATCAGAATGCATCACCTCCACTGTTGCACTATAAAATACTATACATTACACTCACGCCTGTGTTCCCAAACGGGGTAGGCAGAGCACATGAAACTGTTCCAGTTTCAGGGGGTTGAAAGAAAACAGGACTAACAGGTGCCAGCCCACTAAGACTAAGCTAGATGGATTTTTCACCCCCGAAAACCACACATAACAAATTTCAGCGAAATCGTTAGAGATGTTTTTGAGATCGCGATCGTGATATTGCTGACCGCGAACTTTACAGATCTAAATATATGAAAGAAGAAACTGACTGACTGACATATCAACGCACAGCTGAAATCGCTGGTCCTAGAGATTCTTTACAGATCTAAATATATGAAAGAAGAAACTGACTGACTGACATATCAACGCACAGCTGAAATCGCTGGTCCTAGAGATTCTTTACAGATCTAAATATATGAAAGAAGAAACTGACTGACTGACATATCAACGCACAGCTGAAACCGCTGGTCCTAGAGATTTCTTTGGCACATAGGTTCCTTATAAGGTGTAGAGGAGCACTACGAAAGGATTTTTCAAAATTCACGTCCTAAGGGGATGAAATGGGGGTCCAAAGTTCAATGTTTGAATAAGATTACTTTTAGTACGCGGCCGAAGCCGCGGGAAAAAACTAGTTTATCTACAGAGTGGGGCCTGTAACAAAGGCGAAGAATTGAACTGTAGGCTATTCTCCTTATACTGATCAACATTTGTTCAGTGACTTTTAAAAATTATGAAGGCAATCAATGTCAGTCTAGATTCAATGTACGCCATTATTGTTGTCATTGACGTTGTCTGTCACACTTTAGACTTAACAGAATTCGCAATACATTACCTCTTAGAAAAAACTTTCAAGGGTGGTAAAAATCAAAATACAAGTTATTTTTAAAAGTCGCCGAACAAATGTTGATCAGTATAAGGAGAATAGCCTAGAGTTCAATTCTTCGCCTTTGTTACAGGCCCCACTCTGTATATTGAGAAAAGTTATTCAGTATGTCAAATACTTTCGGTGCGTTCTTTTACTGCTACATTGATGCTGATTGTATGCGCACGGCACATTTTCATCCCTTCATAGTTGATGGTTCGTTCGGGTTCACCTCAGTTAAGTTACCTCAGTAGCCCTTGCGGACGCGACGCGGCCGGTCGCTCCGGACGCTCAGTCAGCTGAAACTTTTACGCGGACGGTTCTGTGTTCCAAATTTGAATTTGTGGATGATATTGGAGATTTGAAAATGGTAATTGAATTTTAGAATAAAGAATATTTTTAGGATGTTACTAGAATATTTTTGTACATGATGATGACAATACAGCTGAAGTATCTTTTTTTTTTTTGTAAAATATTTATAATGCCACTAGAGTAAAATTTAATCATTTTAAATCTGTTGAAATTATTTGAAAATATTTTTACGTATAAGTAATGATTTTTATAGTTATTTGAACGAAATTCGATTAAATTGAAATAGGTTATCTTGTTCAGAGTTTTCGTTTTCGTTTTAATTTTAAGTAATAGAGAGTTTTTGGAATGAACCAAAAATATAAAAAAAATACTTTTACGAATTTTTTCCATAGTAGTATGGGTTGCTAAAGCTATGGTTATGTATTAATAACCATATTTTTACGATATAGCAAAATATATATTTTTTTTTATATTCTACTATTGTAAAAATATTTAATTTATAAGTAGGTAGTAATGTATAATTTCACCAAGGACTCTAAATTGGACACACAAATTACAGTCTAAAAGATTTGTTATTAATAAAACTCGAGAGAGTGAGGTAAGTGTTTTGCCCTATATTACCGCATATTTAACATTGTGTTTCGTAGGAAAATGGTTTCCGTAGTTTTGATCAGATTAAACAACGATCAAACTTTGCTCATTTCTTGTGGGGCATTCGGGTCAATACCATTATACTTACCATCAACTTCGATAACAAATAGGAGAAAATAGTGAAAATAAATTTATAAAATCTGTGACTCTATTGTGGGTGTTTTGGGCATGTACAAAATCCTTTTTAGAATAGAAACATGCACCTACTTACCTCTAGAATACAAAAACGTATCCAAGTTGTTTTGCCCTTGGTATGGAATATTGACCGATATACACGTTAAAAAAAAAAGTATTCTTCTATTAGTTAACAGAAAATGTAATAACCTAAACATAAAATAAAAATTTTGATAAAAACCCGCGACTTAGTGGACCGCGTTTCATGAAACATAGCTAAGAACACTTCCGACTAATTCATGCAGCTTTATAGGTAACAAAAAGAAATCTAAATCGGTTCATCCCTTTGGGAGATGCCACAGACAGACATACACACACAGACGAACAGACAGAAAGACACGTCAAATTTATAACACCCCGTCGTGTTTGCGTCGGCGGATAAAAATCTGTGCGACAAAGAAGTCCCTATGGTTCGGCATCAAAAGTACCTACATATATTATGAGTAATTTTATATGACCTCTATGTAAATTACAATATTATGTTATGAGATTTAAAATAGCGTAAACGTTTTGTTTATACTGTACAATAAGTACCTAATGTCATTGGCAAAAATATCAATGCAAATGCCATCGATATGACCTCAGGGTTATGTCACGCGACAAATCCATTTGAATCATGAACTTGTGTGTTTACATTTTTATAGAATCCTAAAACAAACATTTGCCACTGATTTATATTTCACGCAAATTTTCATGGCGTATCGGATCTTGGTACCTATTATGATTTTAATTAATAAATATCGGGGGACACCTTAAACAGATCAATCTAATTCTAGCCCCAAACCACAGTATAATAAAGAGTACTATCGTACAGTATGGCCACTCCCGCTCCCCGCTGAAAATGCCGCCCACCCCCCTCGGTTACCTCACAGTTACCGCCTGTCAAAAACGCGAACAGTCGACCTGTCATATGTCACTCATACAAGCATAGTACGCGTTCACCTACACGAGCTTAGACTGTGTGCTAGGAACGCGCCTCTTTCATATATTTGATTGCCAGTGTCCGAGGTGTGCCCAAACTAAGCAAATTGTACTATGGGTGCTAGGCGACGATATACATTACTTATGTAGAGATTGTAGAGTCCACGACTCTTGACTTTCCGAACAGACTCCACATAGAAAACATCCACGACTCAGGAACCGGATACCGGAATTCGAACCGAGGACCTCGGCTTAGTAGGCTGGATCACTATCGACTAGGCCAGAACGGTCGTCTTTGATTTGTGAAGGAAACAAGCAGTCGATACTTTCCTGGAAGGAATTGGATGTGTAGTAATCTAATAATGCGTGTACTCTGTACCACTCGCAGTAATTAAGGGGTTGAAATAATTGCTCGAATCGTCCATGCCACGAAGTGGAAAGGAGGTGAAATTCTTAGGCTGTCACACACTATATGTTAAATAAATAATTGTTTAAGACGATACAGGAGGGATCAATTCTCAATACAAACGCTCTCTACTATTTCCTCCCTGGTTTTTGAAGATAGTGCAAAGAGTTTTTCAATAAATAAGTCGGACCGTTGCGATTTTTTTAATATTCTTATTTTTAAAGACGCTAGAGCCCATCAAAAATTTTCTAAAACGACCTTATTAATTATATCGCAAAAAGGTGTGGTATTCAAAATTAGTAACAATTAGCCAAAAAAACTAAAGGAAATAGTCGAGGGCGGAAATTCGATTCTAAAATTTTTTTCGCAATATCTTTTAACTGAGTTGTTCTGAATGGACCATTTTGTACTGTATGTCTACCATCTCCAATTCTCCTTCAATTTCTCAAAGGTTAACTGGAAGAGATCCTTTTAAACTCGCCTTCGCCTTTGTACTAGTGATAAGCTCGTTTTTGTGGGTTGTATTATTTTCTGGTACAATAAACTGTTTTACTACTACTATTACTACAAACCTAGTTAATAACACTAGCTGGTATATTTAACTAAAATTCCCAAATTGAAAGGGGGGCCTTCCATTTTAGCATTTTCGCTCCTGTAGCGTCTTAATTTTGCTCAACCTTACGTCAGTCTACTCGTGGTTTGACATCTTTCTAGTTCCACGCGACCTCTGAGGTCATTAACATTTGGCTAGGCACCCGGAGGTAAACATTATAATTATTGTTGACCTCTCTCACGTGTACATTGTACTTTTTTTAGGGTTCCGTAGTCAACTAGGAACCCTTATAGTTTCGCCATGTCTGTCTGTCCGTCCGTCCGTCCGTCCGCGGATAATCTCAGTGACCGTTAGCACTAGAAAGCTGAAATTTGGTACCAATATGTATATCAATCACGCCGACAAAGTGGTAAAATAAAAAGTCGAAAAAAATGTTTTTTTAGGGTACCCCCCCTACATGTAAAGTGTGAACTGATTTTTTTTATAATATTAATATTTTCGGAAATAATCGCTCCTAAAGGAAAAAAAAGTGTGTCCCCCTCCTCTAACTTTTGAACCATAATAAATATGTTTAAAAAATATGAAAAAAATCACAAAAGTAGAACTTTATAAAGACTTTCTAGGAAAATTATTTTGAACTTGATAGATTCAGTAGTTTTTGAGAAAAATACGGAAAACTACGGAACCCTACACTGAGCGTGGCCCGACACGCTCTTGGTCGGTTTTATTTTATGATGAGATGTACCTAAGTCCTGCCCTAGCGCGTAGTGACACTGCCTGCTAAGACGCGGTCTTGGGTTCGAATCCCGGTAAAGGCACTTATTTGTGAATGTTTCTCTATATACATGTAAGTAAGTATTTGTACTTATATTATATACATCATTGTCTGAGTAGGTACCCTCAATACAAGCCTTCTTACCGTTACTCAGTCAATCTGTATCATAATGACCTATAATATTTATTTAATTATTGTTATTATTTATAACAGTACGCTTATTTCGTTTTCGTTAACTTTCTTCAGATGCCGAATAGAAAAGTCGATTCAAGGACGATAAAGGATTTTCACATTCCACAATACGCCTAGGAAATTCATGATCTAGCGGATATTACGATTGTCCGCCAACACATTGACCATGATATCCACATACCTATAATTACCGTCGGTCAATACTCCTAAACCCAATAAAATCTAGTTCCACCCAACTATTCTAGGCTGAACATTAATAATAGACTATCAATACACCACCTAATTACAGTAGTAACAGAGGTATTCCCATAGCTTCAGGGCCGGGTCTAGGGTAGAGCGAGTAGAGCGGCCGCTCTAGGCGCCAAATGGTAAAGGGGGCGCCAAAAAACAAAATGTTAAAAAAACAAATGGTACAATTTATTCAATGAAAAACAGAGGTGCCAAAATTATATCTCGCTGTACCCTGATTGAGTGCCGGTACTGCATAACTTAGAAAGAAAACCAGTACGAGTATAATACATGTAATGGGCAAGGCACATCTTATTATTTTTCGGCGTCGTTGTGGTCTTCTCCGAGACCACGGGGACAACGCCGTCCCTGAAACGTTGGAGGTCAGTTTCATAGGGATGACGACTACATAAAAAATGGCATTCTGTCCGTCAGTTAGATCGTTCAAAAATACTGAACACATATTTTTCGCTTTTTCTAATTAATGAAAAAATACAAAGATATAGAGCATCAAAGTTCCGGAGTGGGGGCTCGTGACGTCACTTCTAAGTAAACATTGTACCTAGGCGTGACGTCACGCGAAACTTCAACGCACTGTACCGTCGTCATTTTCCGTTTACGAGAAAAAATAAAAAATACGTGTCTAAAATTCTTTGATAATCTAACTGACGGACTAATTAGTATTTTTTAATCGTCTCGCCTATATGTGGTCGTACGCGACTAAGTCCCGATTTAAAAATAATTGTGTGTAATAATCATGGAAGGCACATTTAGCCTTCCTGCGACATTGCGACTGATGTAATTTTGTCTATAAAAGTTAAAAAGTTAATCGCGGTAAGGTCATTGCGTCACACACCGGCACATTATGCAATCCTCTCACATTCGTGAAAGCCTTGCGGAAGTCGCGTGAGATTTGCGATTTTTTGGCGATGTGGCGTGACCTTAAAAGTAGCGAATAAAAATATTGGGTCGTCTATTTGCTTCTTTATCGCTAGAATTCGTGAGTGTAGGTACTAGACATGCAGAAATAACGTCAGTCAGATAGGTACCTATTACCTACTTTACATGTCCAAGCTCTACTTTTATTATGAATCGAAAATACATATACTTAAGACACTACAGGAGCGAAAATGCTAAAATGGAAAGGAGCCCTTTCAATTTGGGAATTTTAGTTAAATATACTAGTGCTATTAACTAGATTTATCGAAAAAAAATTGTCTATTCTAAACAACTCAGTTAAAAAATATTGCGAAAAAATCTTTAAAATCGAGATTTTGCTCTCGACTGTTTCCTTTTTCAAAACTTAATCAATCGTAACGAAATTTGAGAATCTGAATAACAATGAAATAATCTGTGTCGGAACGTTTAGTATTTTGGGTAATTGTTACCAATTTTGAATACCACATCTTTTTTACGCCATAATCAATATGGCCGTTTTTGGAAATGTTCGATAGGCTCTAAGCGTCTTTAAAAATAAGAATATCAAAAAAATCAAAACGTTTCGACACAGATAAAAATAATAATAATCTGTGTTAATAATCCATATGTTTTTTAAATATAAACATATGGATTTTTCCTTTTTTATTGTGGAACGTACCACTTTATAAATCGCAAATTATAAATGCAGACATCAATTGCAATGAAAAAATCAACGCATTGGACCGGCAATCCAAGGATGTGGGTTCGAGTCCCACGTTGACCAGAGTCGAACACTGTTGATTTTTTCATTGCGATTGATGTCTGCATTTATAATTTGCGATTAATAATAATCTGTGTTGAAAAATCATTGCTCTATCTTCAAAAACCAGGGAGGAAATAGTCGAGAGCGCTTGTATGAAGAATTGACCCCTCCTGTATAGTCTTAAGGTTTCTTGAGACGCTCACGCCGGGCCTACTGCCGATATATACTCACAACTTATTATACACTGCTGGATTTTTTTGATGACATACCTAGTATCCATCAATAGTCTATAATACAGATTTAATTGTAATGTGATAAATAATTTGATCTCGTTATTGTACCTAATAGTAGTTAAGTAATTAAACTATTGTACTGTACCTAGTAGTAGTTAAGTACCTAGGTTAAGATTGCTGAGCCCTTGCAGGGTCCATATTACGTACCTAATTAAGACCTAATATGTATGCAATAAATGCTTATGACAATAAAAATACTGGATACAAAATCAGACTACACACATCCATATCGCCTAAAAAAGCTTACCGAAGTGTGTCTGTGTTATTTTATATCGCATTTACATCAGCACATAAACAAAGTCGCAATAGAACGGTGTCTTGAGAGTGAGGGCCCATTATGGAAGTGGGTTGAGCACGTGGGTTCTGAATAAAAATATACTGAGAGGGGAGGTTTTGTTTGCGAAAAATGCAAGCTCTATTAAACTCGGTGACACGATTTTTGCTTTGCTTTTATTCGCATTTAAAAAAAAAGAAGGGCCCATTATTTGTTGTTGTTGCTCCTTGAGAAATCCAAATGCACCTTGTATGGATGCAATAGACCAAGTGTTGTTAAACTTCTATGAAAATGATGTCGTTTACTGAATACTTATCTTAAGACGATACAGGAGGGGTCAATTCTCCATACAAACGCTTTCAACTATTTCCTCCCTAGTTTTTGAAGATAGAGCAATGATTTTTTCAACACAGATTATTATTATTTTTATCTGTGACGGATCTGGATTTTTTTGATATTCATATTTTTAAAGACGCTAGAACCTATCAATAAATTTCCGAAAATGGCCTTAGGTATTGATTATGACGCAAAAAGGTGTGGTATTCAAAATTTGTAACAGCTAAAAAAACTAAACGTTCCAATATAGATTATTTCATTGTTATTCATATTCTCAAATTTCGTTACGATTGATTAAGTTTTGAAGGAGGAAACAGTCGAGAGTGGAACTTCGATGTTAAAGATTTTTTTCGCAATATCTTTTAGGTAACTGAGTTGTTCTGAATGGACATTATTTTTTCGATAAATCTAGTTGATAACACTAGTATATTTAACCAAAAATTCCCAAATTGTAAGGGGGGCTTCTTTCCATTATAGCATTTTCGCTCCTGTAGCGTCTCTATCAAAATCCTTACCTACAGTTTACTTTGCACTCACACGATCTTTAGGCTTTATTAAAAATATGTCCCAGTATGTATTATTTTAGAATTATACACGATCACAGAACTTAATTTAGATAGAAGAAACAAATTCATATATTTGTATAGGGGCCGAGCGTGTCAAATTTTGTACTGAAGTTGATTCTTGCCTGTAATTTTAAATATGTCTCAGGCTCTTGATTGTTCATAATTTTTGTGTTGTTGCAATTGAATATCACGTAACGAGGCATTTTTTATGTTTTGGTTGACTTCAACTTACAAAAATTGACGCCCGAAAGCTGCAAGCTGCGAGTAAAGACGGACAACTCAGTGGATTTCACTGAGTTCATTTGACACGCTAAGTAGATACGTTTGCTTGATCTATGGTATATATGACATCTGTGTACACGATGATAATATTGTCTTCGTTTACCGCGACAGTTACTCATGAAATAAAACTATTGAAACGGATTAAATCGCGTATAATGAATTTAAAATTCAATTCAATTTAAAATTCATTATACGCGATTTAATCCGTTTCCATAGTTTTATTACAGAATGATAAATTTGATTAAATTAGGTGCAGGGGCCCGTTTCTCGAAAGGTACGAGTATACAATATACAAGCCTTGTATTACAAGTGTGTTTCCATTACAACCCATACGATTTGACAGTTCGCGCACTTGTAATACAAGGCTTGTACCTTTCGAGAATCGGGCCCCTTATTTTTTTTTTTTAATTATAAATGGGCTTACTCTTGACCACAGACTAGCCAAAGACAAAGACGTGGCCTACGATGGAGTGAGCTCGCCCTGGTAACAATACATCTATAATAATTTATTATGCGACAATGAGACAAACTTTAAAATGCGAATAAAATTGACCGTTTCATACATTTACATAGCTTTAGTGTCATTAAAAATTCATAGGTAGGAGTATTAGTAGAACTATAAATAACTAGTTTTATTTCCTATACATTATACATATGTAAGACCAAAGTTAAAGAAGTTAGAAAGGTCAATAACCAGTTATTATACACCCTGTTTTTATTGAATTCCTTTAACTTTAAGGGAAGGTTGTTTAGATCAAATACAAATAATTTCTCTAAGAAACTAGGTCTTAACTCTGGTTATCGAGTTATTAAAAAAATAAAGATAATTACTGAATACGTCTGTGACAGCCTTTGCCAATTCCTAATGTTATTTGTTTTGACATGTGCCGTCAATCACTTGACACTAACTTGAATGTTATTCTTAAGGGTCTCTCACACTAATAAATTCATTTATTATGTATGTAAATGATGAAAAATTTTTTTTTGCGAATTTAACTAAAAATGATATACAGAATGGTTCCTGATAATGAAATGAACCTAGCTACGTGTCGAATTTAACGGAAAACAAAAAAAAACACGGTGTATACCTACTTTTGTTTCTAGGCAGCCAAAGGTGGACGCCCTTTGTACTTATAATAGAACTAGCCATTGATCATGAACACAGTATAATAGTAGGTACTTACCAATTTGATGGGGAAACTCGAGTCCTACGCAGCCATAATTCTACCAATAACACAAGTTTGTCATAAAGGGCTTGTTACACTTAATAGTACAATAAAGGGCCGGAACAATTACAGATATTTGACGTTGGACAATGATTTACTGGAGCTATTCTAATTGAAAGGATTCGAGTCGAAAACAGCAATACCAGCCCCTCTAGCACAACTTGCCTTGTCGCGCAAGTTCATAATTAAAGTCGCGCTTGATGTATGGACTCGCGAGCGACAAGGCAAGTTGTGCTAAAGGGTCAGGGCACGTAGCCGCAGGGCTCGGATACAGGTTAAATTTTCACAGGTATGTTTTTTTTTATACCACGTCAGTGGCAAGCTGGCAAACAAGCATACGGCCCGCCTGATGTAAAGCTGTCACCGTAACCTATGGACGCCGGCAACTCAAACAGTGTCACATGCGCGTTGCCACCCCATTAGAAACTTGTACATTCCCTTTTTAACCCCCGACGCAAAAACGACGGGGTGTTATAAGTTTGACGTGTCTGTCTGTCTGTCTGTCTGTCCGTCTGTCTGTCTGTCTGTCTGTCTGTGTGTGTGTCTGTCTGTGGCATCGTAGCTCCTGAACGGATGAACCGATTTCGATTTAGTTTTTTTTATTTGAAAGCTGTGTTAGTCGGGAGTGTTCTTAGCCATGTTTCATAAAAATCGGTCCACTAGGTCGCGGTCGGGGGTTTTTTCAAAATTTTAATTTTGTGGTTAGGTTATGCTGTGTTAAGTACACAGCAAAAAGGAGTGTACAAGTTCCAAGGAGGGTTCGGGTTGCCGACGACTCAAAGGACAATAGACGGAACAAGTTAGTTCCGTAAGTCCTCCCGTCATCAGCACACCGCACCCTCGTTGAGCTCTGGCAGCCTTACTCACCGACAGGAACACAACACTATGAGTAGGGTCTAGTGCTATTTGGCTGCGGTCTTCTGTAAGGCGGAGGTACTACCCCAGTTGGGCTCTGCTCTAGATTCGAGCGAGACGATATCCGCTGTGCTGTGCCCTGCCACACAAAGCGGAATATCATTCGCTATGCCCTACCTCCTACAAACCCCAACCCCCGACGCTAAAACGAAGGGGTGTTATAAGTTTGACGTGTCTGTCTGTGTGTGTGTCTGTCTGTGGCATCGTAGCTCCCGAACGGATGAACCGATTTAGTTTTAGTTTTTTTTTGTCTGAAAACTGAGTTAGTCGGGAGTGTTCTTAGCCATGTTTCATGGAAATCGGTCTACTATGTCGCGGTCGGGGGTTTTTTTAACATTTTTCTATGAGGTAACTACAGTTTAGGATGTTTCATCCACAATTGCGAAGCTATTTTATACGTGATTTGGTTTTAACACTGTCATTCTTGCGTTATCCCGGTATATTGTCGCGGTTCATGGGAGCCTAGGGGTCCGATTTGACAACCAATCCCAAGATTTGTCGTAGACACTAGTTTTACGAAAGCGACTGCCACGTGACCTTCCAATCCGAAGGGTAACTAGGCCTTATTGGGATGAGCCCGGTTTCCCCATGATGTTTTCCTTCACCGAAAATCGACTGGCACTGGCAGATATCAAATGACATTTCGCACATAAGTTCCGAAAAACTCCTTGGTACAGTCAGCTGCAGAGAAAAGAACATCCCCTGCCATACAAATTTGTATGCAAGGGGGTCTACTTTTCTCTGCAGCTGACTGTACGAGCGAACCCCCGCTCGACCCACCCGCGACCACAGGATTGAAAGTCGCCTGCTCTAACCACTAAGCTACCAGCGCTTTTTTTAACACTGTATTCAATTAAATTTATTCCGAGGCCCTTGCTCAAGCATAGTGCTAAAACACAACGTACTAGATAAATTATCCAGCAATTAAATTATACATTGCCCAATTAGGATGGTGTCGGGGTCAAATTACTTTGGTTGATCCCACCGCTCGGCTAACCAACTCTCCCAACGATAGCTACAGCGTTGCGCCTGCGCGGACGGTGTGGGAGTTTCCTCCTTCAAGATGAATCAGTGGCAGATTTTTTAATAGCACTCAATCTTCGATGAATTCATACAATTGCTACATATAAAAGCGGAGACTGGGTGCTCAAAAATATCTCATATTCGATCTGGCGTATATTTATTAATTGCACACAAAAAAATCATAACGGGTGAACTAAAGGACACAAGACATATTCGTTTAGAGTGAAACAGTAATATATTTTTCAGTACAGATGGTGTTTTTTTTACGCACTAGTGCGAGAAGTGGTTCATTATATGCCAGGTCGAAACTTCGGAGTGTCATCTGTACTGAAATATATTTTTCATCACATTTGCTGTTTAAAGGTCTCATTGCGTCTACGTGTACTAAAGAGTAATGTACTATTTTATTCCCAAGGGAATAATGGATTTAGTTTTAAAAATTAATACAATCCGTACAATACTTCAGGCAAAGGATGTTTCAATCAGCCAAGGATTTTTTTTGCACAACTAAAATTTGACTATTAAGCTATAAAAAAATATAATACGGTATGAAAAATGCATTTTATTTATGTTTTACTATTATTTCAGTGTGTTTTACATTTATTTTGTAAATTTGACGTAGATAAATCGTTATAATTTGCAATCTGGCAGGAAATTGTGACGGCCATCTCGATTGCGCTTGACCGCGTTGCCATAGCAACGAGCAGTACAACACCGCCATTCATTGAAGATTTTGCCTTATGTTTTTTTTTTTCTCTGTGTTTTCCTCTCAAATGTGATGAAAAATATTGTGTGTAACTCAGGAGGTAATGGTCCAAGAGCTGGCAGGATTTTGGAGTAGGTCCTTGAGGCAACCTGGAAAGGTGCTCAGATGCTTCTCTGATCATAGCCAACATTAGGTCTGCAAGTCTGGCAGCTGGGGAGCGGGGCTTTATCGAGCTATGAATTTTTAAAGATTTAATTTTTTGAGGCCCAAAAAAGGTGTTTGAGGCAACCCGGAATTATTAAAAAGTGAAAATAGAGTTCCTCAGAAGTCGCATAGTATTTATGCCAGATCATTTGGCCGGGTCCTTCACCGTGCCAGAACGGTACAAAGTGGTAAAAAAAAAAATTCCAAAAAAGGTTCTTGAGGCAGTCTGTCATTTTTACCAGTGAAAGATGAGGGTCTAAATAGCCATGGAAAAATAATGCCATGACATGAGGTGGGGTCCGTACCCTGCCATTCGATCTTGAAAGTCAATTTTTTAGTTTTTCGTAAATAACTCGTAAACGGTGGCCCACAGCAAAAAAATATGTTAAACAGAAAATATCTACATAAAATTTCCTACAAGAAAGGTTATGTACGTTTTTTCGATAGGATCAATATATAAATGGATAATTTAGTAAGAAAGTTTTTTTTTAATCGATTACATGCTCCGTTTTTCGTCAATACCTCGTAAACGGTGGCCCACAGCAAAAAATTATGTTAAACAGAAAATATCTACATAAAATTTCCTATAAGAAAGGTTATATAACTTTTTTCGCTAGGATCAATTTTTTAGTTGGAAAGTATTTTTAAATAGATATTTGGGCCGTTTTTTGTTGATAACTCAAAAACGGTGGCTCACAGCCAAAAATAGCGCATGGAGTACTTTGTGCCCTTCTCTGACGTCCCAACTGGTGCAGCAGCTCGCCCATGGTTCAATGCAGAGTGTGCTCAGGCTGAGGCTCTCAAGCACTCTGCCTATCTATCATGGGCTGATGCTCGTAGTCGCAAAGCCCCGGATGTACGCGATAAGAAGCAGTGTTTCAATAAAGCTGCCAAGTCCTGCAAGAAGGTTATTCAGAAAGCCCGATTCCTCCACGTTAGCCGCATTGGGACCAAACTATCCTCGTACCCGTCAGGGAGTAAGGCGTTCTGGTCGCTTGCGAAATCGGTGGAGTCGAATTTCTGTCGTCCTTCGCTACCTCCCATGCTCAAGCCGGATGGGTCACTGGCGCACACTGCGATAGAGAAAGCAAACTTGTTTGTCTCCCTATTCGCGGAGAATTCACGTCTAGACGCTGGTACCGCTATTCCGCCCTTTTTGCCGTATTGCGGGGCTTCAATGCCCGAAATCAAAATACACCAAAAAGAGGTGTTGAAAGCGATGCGCTGCCTAGACGTCAAAAAAGCTAGTGGCCCAGACGGTATTCCAGCTATCGTGCTCAAAACATGTGCCCCAGAGTTGTCACCAGTTTTGACGCGCCTGTTTAGACTTTCTCTCAATACGGGTTTTGTTCCCGAGACGTGGAAGCTTGCCAATGTGCAACCAGTCCCTAAGAAAGGGAGTCGTGCCGACCCATCGAATTATAGGCCCATCGCAATCACCTCCATACTCTGTAAGATTATGGAGCGTGTATTGAACACCAAGCTTCTGGCGTATCTCGAAGGTAACGATCTCCTCAGTGACCAGCAGTACGGGTTTCGTCGTAACCGCTCCACCGGGGACCTTCTGATTTACGCCACCCACCTTTGGGGTGAAGCCATCGAAAGGCATGGTGAGGCTTTGGCTGTGTCCCTCGACATTTCCAAGGCCTTCGATAGGGTTTGGCATGACAGCCTTATTGCCAAGCTTTCCGCATACGGGCTCCCTCCTGGCCTGCGCGCTTGGATCACTGATTTTCTGAGGAACCGATCCATTCGAGTAGTCGTTGACGGCTGCTCGTCCGATCTTATGGAGATTACTGCCGGGGTTCCTCAGGGGTCAGTTCTCTCCGCGACTCTCTTCTTGCTGCATATCAATGATCTGCTCAAGCCCGGTATCTTGGGGTATGCAGACGACAGCACAGTCACGGTGAGATATTTGTCCGATGCACGGGCCAGTGCCAGTGTAACCCAATCCCTTAGAGAAGGTATGTTGGAGGAAACGAACTCGACTCTGAAAGCTGTATCCGATTGGGGCCAGGCCAACTTAGTCGAGTTCAATGCCTCAAAAACGCAGGCGTGTCTCTTCTCCGCCAAACGGAGTCAGTTCACCCTGGCTCCTACTTTCCGGAATGTATCCGTGGCAGTAACGGACCGCCTAGAGTTACTCGGGCTAACGCTCAACTCAAACCTGAACTTCGGTTCTGCTATTGAGTCCAAGGCTAAAACTGCAGCAAAAAACTTGGCATCCTTTTTAAAGTGAGGCGGTATTTCTCGTCGGAGCAACTTCTCTCCTTATACAAGGCGCAAGTTCGCTCGTGTATGGAATACTGCTGCCACTTGTGGGACGGCTCTGCCAAATACCAGTTGGCAGCCTTGGACTCAATAGAACGTCGAGCTCGAAGACTCATTGGCGACGTTCCGGCAGGCAAGGCAGGATTACAAAGCCTCGAGCATCGCCGTCGAGTTGCGTCCTTGTCCGTCTTCTACCGGATACATTCTGGAGAGTGTGCACAGGAACTGCATGACCTGGTTCCTCCTTCCCCGTTCCATCACCGGACAACCAGGCGCGGGGAGCGGTTTCACCCTTACGTTGTCGACCTACCTTTCATTCGCACGAAGAGGTTTGCCTCTTCTTTCCTAATGCGAACTGCTAAGGAATGGAACATGCTTCCCTCATCTGTATTCCCGGGCGAATACAACCTGGGTGAATTCAAGTCAAGAGTGAATAGGCTGTTACTGAACCAGTGAGCTACAACCTCGGCCTTGTCGTCACTTTCCATCAGGTGCGACTAAGGTCAATCACTGGCCAGTTTATAATTAAAAAAAAAAAAAAAAAAAAAAAAAAAAAATGTTAGACAGATAATCTACATAATATTTCCTACAAGAAAGGTTCTATACGTATTTTCGCTAGAATCAATATTTTAGTTGAAAAGTACTTTTAAATACATTTCATGGGCAGTTTTATGTTAATAACTCGAAATCGGTGGCTCACAGCCAAAAATAATGTTATACAGAATTAATCTACATAATATTTCCCACAAGAAAGGTTCTATAACATTTTTCGCTAGAATCAATATTAGTTGGAAAGTATTTTTAAATAGATTACATGGGCCGTTTTTTGTTAATAACTCGAAATCGGTGGCTCACAGCCAAAACTAATGTTACACAGAATTGATCTTCATAATATTTCCTACAAGAAAGGTTCTATAATATTTTTCGCTAGGATCAATATTTTAGTTGGGAAGTATTTTTAAATAGATTTCATGGGCCGTTTTTTGTAAATACCTCGTAAAAGGTGACCTACAGCTAAATAAAATGTTCACGAGAAAAAAATCTGCATAAGATTTCCTACAAGAAAGGTTCTAAGTATACGTTTTTTCGCTAGAATCAATATTTTAGTTGGAAAGTATTTTAAAATGGGCCGCTTTTTGTTGATAACTCAAAAACGGTGGCTCACAGCAAAAAATAACGGTATACAGAATTAATCGTTATAATATTTCCTACAAGAAAGGTTCTATAAGATTTTTCGCTAGGATCAATATTTTAGTTGAAAAATATTTTTAAATAGATTTCATGGGCCGTTTTTTGTAAATACCTCGTAAACGGTGGCCCACAGCTAAATAAAATGTTTACGAGAATAAAATCTACATAAAATTTCCTATAAGAAAGGTTCTATACGTTTTTTCGCTAGGATCAATATTTTAGTTGGAAAGTATTTTGAAATAGATTACATGGGCCGCTTTTTGTTAATAACATCAAAAACGGTGCCCCATTACCAGAAATAATATTAACCCTTAAATGCATGATTTTTTTCTTTTAACTAGAAATTAATAATGTGATAGACAATGGTTTTCTGACTCTAGGAAAAATAATTAAAAAAATATTTAACATCGATTTTAATACTAAATCAGTGTGAGAAGTAAAATAGGCTAAATCTTACTTATATAAATATATAATTACTAGTAAAATTTATAAGAAAACTTTTACTACTATTAAAAAGGTACACTATTTGAGAAACCCCTATGATAAAATGATTAAACATAAAATAGTTACTAACTCTGAAAAAATCTGCCTGAATCATGTACTAAAAATCACCATCATCCAGTTTTTTCACACTTTTCCGCCATTTTTTCTTAAATAAAAACATTATTTCCAACCATTTAAGAAAAAATGGCGGAAAAGTGTGAAAAAACTGGATGATGATCTTACAGATCTAAGAAAAATAAATAAAAAAGTCCAGCTTATATTTTGGCTAGTTTATTAAAAAATACATGCATTGTAGCCAAATGGCAACAATATGCATTTAAGGGTTAAACAGAAATAATCTATATAGTATTTGCTACAAGAAACGTTATGTAAGATTTTTCGTTAGGATCAATATTTTAGTAGGACAGTATTTTAAATAGATTACACGAGCCGTTTTTTGCAAATAACTCGAAAACGGTGGTCCACAGCTAAATCAATCTTCAACGGGAATAACAAATATAAAATTTGCTACAATAAAAGTTTTGTACATTTTTTTCGCTAGGATCAATAATATTTAAATAGATTTATTTATTTATTTACACAAAGAAAATTACACAGTATGACAGTATACAAAACTAAAGCACCGTGAATTTTAAATAAACATTACAACAAGTAACACAAAATTAAATATTAAATAAACAGCAAAATCAAAACATGACGCTCAACATGGGTTCCGTATAGCCCGGTCTACTGCCACGAACCATATCTGTTTTTTTGATTACATGTTGGAAAAGATGGACTCGCACCACCAAGTAGATGCGATATACTTCGATTTCAAAAAGGCATTCGACTTGGTCGACAATGACGTACTACTGTAGAAATTTGCAGCACTCGGTTTCACCCCAAAGCTCTTGTCGTTTTTTGCTAATTACTTGAAAGATCGTAGCCAATACGTGCAAATGTCGAACTTCCGGTCTAGAGAATATTATACGCGTTCGGGAGTTAGCCAGGGGAGCAACTTGGGTCCGACACAGTTTCTTATTATGGTAAACGACCTTTGCAGTAGTATTGTTGGGGCGCATTTTCTCCTCTTTGCTGACGATCTCAAGTTAATGTTGCCAATAGATAGTTCCTTGGACTGCGACTTTCTCCAGCAGATGGTGGATACAGTGTCACGGTGGAGCGCTAAGAACAAGCTGGAGCTTAACGCTAAGAAATGTAAAGCCATCACATTTACTAGGTCAAAAAACCCGATCCCAGCGAGCTACCATCTTTCTGGCGTTCCGCTGGAGCACGTTTCCGCCATCCAAGATCTTGGTATTGGGTTGGATACTAAGCTCAACATGCACGATCACATCATAAGCATTTGCAAGAAGGCTAACAAGACGTTAGGTTTAATCATGAGAACAGCCGCACGATTCAGTGACGTGAAAATTGCCCTACTATTGTATAATGCGTATGTCAGAAGCAAATTAGAGTATAATGCGATATAAACGCGTATAAACGCCCATCTGCTCGCAAGAATATCAACATTAGGTGCCACGTCTAAAAACTCATTCACTATTTGCAGTGCACGAACTAGCGGTTACTTGCGGCAAAACACGGTTCGAGCGGCCGGCACCGCCAGTAGGGGGTGCCTATATTCACGAAAAGCATATTTCGTCACAGAGAGAACAAATAGACGGACCAGCTGGGATACTAAAACCGGGTAATCTGACTCCCCCTTCAAAATACCACATGCAACAGACATCAGCACGACATTACGCCTAACTTCTAACGAGAAGAAACCCAACGTCCCCAAAAGGAATTTTGTTGGGTATAAGAATCGGTAATACCCGTACATTTTTTTATAAAAGAAACGCAAAAATGTTTTTTGGACCTTTTCGAGCAGCAGGATGTAGGGCGCTTCATGGGGATTCCAAACGGCTGAGGCTGTCTCAAGCTTACTTCTCACCAGGGCAGTATAAAGAAGCTTTATGTCCCTGGGATTGTCAAATTCTTTGGCGTTGCGGACAACAAACCCAAGCCTGCGGTAACAGTCTGCAGCAAGCATTGTCATGTGCTCATGAAAGTTAAGGTGGGAATCTAAAACATAACCGCACAGTTGTCAACATTGAACTGAAGTTTCAGAAGTTTGTTTACAAGACTCAATTCATAAACCCGATCAATATCACTTTGTAAAGATTGTAAGTCAGAATCTTCCTGGACCCTGTAAATTAGTTTCAGGTCGTCAGCATAGAGTAGGCATTGCGCATGCTTAGGCACCAAGGCCAGATCATTGACCATAACACCAAAGAGCAGAGGACCCAGAATAGAGCCCTGACTGACCCCGGAACGGGTGGGGTAGGCACTCGGGTGCGTATCGATCGATATAACTTTTTTTGATATATTTTTAGTCGTTATAACGATCATTTGATATAATTGTTGAATCATATAACAACAAATAATATACTAACAAATTGTATAATTCTTATTTGATATAATAATCACTTTTTCGAATAACATTTATTCTAACATACTTTGAGTATAATGCTTATTTTCTATAGAGTCTGGCTAGCCAAATATTGTTGACAGATATTTCCTTGTGGTATCACCAATTGTCTATTGGCCGCTGTACACACATGGCCAACAGTTCCACCAACCCCCTTGGCCATGTGTGTAGAGGGCTACTTGGCCGTAAGTTGGCAGTTGGCGCTTGCGCTTGCCGGCCAACCGATTCGTGTCGGTTTTTTGTCCACACATCAAAGGATCTTGGCGCCAATGGCCAACTGCGTTTACACGTTGGCGCTTCATTCAGTTGGTCGTCAGCCGTCAGAGAGGACAGTAGTGATATATTTACGAAAATAATAAGTTTATCTATGCCAATAATAGTGTAGATTTTAGGAAATAAAATAACCTTGCAAATGTTTAATGTATTTCCTAAAAAAGATAAATGTTCTTATCAGAATATTCAAAAAATTGTTAATATTTCAAATAATTTAATTTTACTACGGGGTTATTATTTTTTAATATTTTTTTTCTGACAACGTCTATGACCAAGAATTTCCTAGATTTTTTCATTCCACGTCCATCTTTCATGAAGAGCCAATGCCAAGTGATTGGTTCGCCAATGTGTAAACAGCGGCTCTTATTTTGGCCAAGGGGTTTCACAAAGGGCTGGTGGAACCGTTGGCCATGTGTGTACAGGGGCCATATGGTTTAAAAAAAAGGCTAAAAGTCTGCTGTCAATTTATGTCACTTATTCAAATTGTTCGCGGGTTATTAAGGGTAAATCTTAAATATTATAACAATGACGATATCAAGCGAGGTCCGCAATTTGCTGTTTAAGCTAATAAATAATTACAACCAAGAGCGAAGTCGACGTGAAGCGGCATATAATGAATAAACTGCAATGTTTACAAATCGTAAAAAATATAGTAGGTTGGTGCTCTATTAATATTTTGATACTTTAATTACTAGTTCTAACATTTGCCTATAACTTTGATTAAGTATGTGAATATAATAAAACTTAAATCTCATAAACAGGAAAAGAGTGTAAAGACAAGGAGAAACTCGAAACTCTGGAAAGCATTAATAAAATAAAAATATTGGAACGTAACGATTTACGAAAAACCAAAATTTAGAAGAAATCAGTGAAGTTACTGGTCAGTAGTAATTTGATATAAAAATATAAAAAATAAAATAAATAATATAATTTAGCCTATATACGTTCCACTGCTGGGCACAGGCCTCCTCTCATGTCTGAGAGGGCTCGGGCTATATAGTCTCCACGCTAGCCCAATGCAGACTTCACATAAATCTTTGAATTTTTTCGCTGATGTATGCAGGTTTCCTCACGATGTTTTCCTTCACCGTAAAGCTAGTGGTATATATTAAATGATATTTCATACGTAAGTTCCGAAAAACTCATTGGTACGAGCCAGGATTTGAACCCGCGACCTCCGGATTGAAAGTCGGGCGTCATATCCACTAATATCATATCATTAATACGTCAAATGCTAACAGATTTTGTCAAATTTCTGTACATATATTATCAATTTCTATTGATTTTCAATATAAGTGTGCACAGAAATCAAAAATATTTTCTAGTATCAAAACTATATCTCCTACTATACCAAGTGTGACCAGCCCTAGATTTTTTGAATTTCCCGCCAAAAGTTGGGGCAATATTTCATTAGCCACACTCTAGACGAAAAAATATCCGGCCGTCCGGATATCGCACTTACAAATAGTGCGATGGACGGCCTGCTATTTTATCGTCTATCGCGCGACCATGCTCCCCGTGCTGTACGAGGTAATCATAGTTTGACATTTTAAGATTTATTTGAAATGGTGGATAAATAACCTTCCGTATCTTCCTCATTTTTTCGATAAAAAGAGGTTTACATTATATATTTTTCCTGCGATTCCTGCATTTATTGTAACTCTTAAATAATCTTATACTATTAAACGAGCAATTCTTGTATATTTATTTATTTATTTATTTATTTATTTATTTATTTATATATACCGACGATCTCGGAAACCGCTCTAACGATTTCGCTGAAATTTGTTATGTGGGGGTTTTCGGGGGTGAAAAATCGATCTAGCGTAGCCTTAGATCCCGGAAAACGCGAATTTTCGAGTTTTCATGAGTTTTTCTTTCGCGTTTGTAAACGTAAAATATGGTCCTTAATTTCGCCGCGCGCGCATCGATTCCGCTTAGCTCAGTCGTACGAGGTCGGTCTAATGTACGCAGATAGATCGTAGGTGTCAGGGTTTCGAATCCCGGCCAGAAATTAAGTTTTTGTTTTTTGGCTTTTTTTTTTGTTTTTGTATTTATAAGAGTTTTTTTTAATCTAAAGACGTCATATATTAAAATAGAACCGAGCGAAGCTCGGTCGCCCAGATATTATTATCCTAAACTAGAACTTCTTGTTGACATATAAGAAAAAAATTATACATATAGGACATACCTTTCTGTCGACAGACATTTTTTTAAAGCACCTAAAATTCGAATAAAATACATTGTTGATACGGGTCCGCTCAGTCTGCGCCGAGCGCTCGTAGACAACGGACTTGCGTTCGATCGTCCGGCGCTCCTTGCTTTCGTAAGTAGCTAGATAGTTCCGAGAAATGCTGTATACTGCGACTTAACAAATCTTGATCCCGTGGGTGGCAAACAGGCATACGGTCTTATTATATATACCACCTGCAACCCCACTGATTTCTAACCTCTCCCTATATCTGGAGAACGGCTAAACCGATTTCGACGGTCGAAGTGTCTTTGTATAGAGGGAGCGGGGAGACGTGTGGGAAAAATATGGAATCTGGTCTGCTACTCTTGGGTCAAAAAATGTTGGACGGCCTGGCTAAACGGGGGAGATATTGGGGGGGTGCTCGACCAAATGTCATAGAGGACCCTGGGTAGTTTTTGAAGCCGCCATTTTTTTTTTCAAAATGGCCGACTTTTTTTTTGTCGATTTTTCAAGTTTATCCTAGAGTGCTCAAATTTTGTATGGCAACTTTTAAACCGTAAGAGATAGCCGGGGGGTGCTCGATCAAATGTCATACAGGAGCCCGAGTAGAAAAAAGTTGCATCAAAAAAATTCAAAATAGCTGACTTTTTTTTTTCAAGTTGGTCCGAGCGCGCTGAAATTTTGCATGCGGAGAGGTATGGGCCCCTAGAATACAAATGTCAAAAAATTTTTTTCGAAAATCCAAGATGGCCGCCGTTATGGCAAAATAAATTTTTCAAGTATTTTCGCGAGCCCGAAGGGCGAGCTTCAGGGTGGGAGGCCGAAGGCCGACCCCGCGGAGGGCCGCAGGAACGGAGCTCACCTTTAGGCTCCCACCCGGGCCAAATCCAAGTAATTTCTCCCATACAATTTCCTTACAAAAGTGTCTTAAACAAGCGTAACCGGCGGGCCGAAGGCCCGACGGTGGAGCTTCGGAGCCGAGCGAAGGCCGAAGGCCGAGCTCCGCGTAGGGCCTAAGGCCCGGAGCGTCCCTGATCGACTCGCCGGCGGTCCGGGAAGTTGGAAAAATACTTTCCAACTAAAATATTGATCCTAGCGAAAAATATTATAGAATCTTTCTTGTAGGAAATATTATGAAGATTAATTCTGTGACACATTAGTTTTGGCTGTGAGCCACCGATTTCGAGTTATTAACAAAAAACGGCCCATGAAATCTATTCAAAAATACTTTCCAACTAAAATATTGATTCTAGCGAAAAATGTTATAGAACCATTCTTGTAGGAAATATTATGTAGATTAATTCTGTATAACATTATTTTTGGCTGTGAGCCACCGATTTCGAGTTATTAACA
The DNA here is from genome assembly GCF_023078275.1 of Leguminivora glycinivorella. Lineage (NCBI taxonomy): Eukaryota > Metazoa > Arthropoda > Insecta > Lepidoptera > Tortricidae > Leguminivora > Leguminivora glycinivorella. The sequence continues at coordinate 27,072,954 of NC_062974.1, forward strand.
AAAAACGGGCCATGAAATCTATTCAAAAATACTTTCCAACTAAAATATTGATCCTAGCGAAAAATCTTATAGAACCTTTCTTGTAGAAAATATTATGTAGATTAATTCTGTCTAACATTATTTTTGACTGTGAGCCACCGTTTTTGAGTTATCAACAAAAAACGGCTCAAATATCTATTTAAAAATACTTTCCAACTAAAAAATTGATCCTAGCGAAAAAAGTTATATAACCTTACTTATAGGAAATTTTATGTAGAGATTTTCTGTTTAACATAATTTTTTGCTGTGGGCCACCGTTTACGAGGTATTGACGAAAAACGGAGCATGTAATCGATTAAAAAAAACTTTCTTACTAAATTATCCGTTTATATATTGATCCTATCGAAAAAACGTACATAACCTTTCTTGTAGGAAATTTTATGTAGATATTTTCTGTTTAACATATTTTTTTACTGTGGGCCACCGTTTACGAGTTATTTACGAAAAACTAAAAAAATGACTTTCAAGATCGAATGGCAGGGTACGGACCCCACCTCATGTCATGGCATTATTTTTCCATGGCTATTTAGACCCTCATCTTTCACTGGTAAAAATGACAGACTGCCTCAAGAACCTTTTTTGGAATTTTTTTTTACCACTTTGTACCGTTCTGGCACGGTGAAGGACCCGGCCAAATGATCTGGCATAAATACTATGCGACTTCTGAAGAACTCTATTTTCACTTTTTAATAATTCCAGGTTGCCTCAAACACCTTTTTTGGGCCTCAAAAAATTAAATCTTTAAAAAATCATAGCTCGATAAAGCCCCGCTCCCCAGCTGCCAGACTTGCAGACCTGATGTTGGCTATGATCAGAGAAGCATCTGAGCACCTTTCCAGGTTGCCTCAAGGACCTACTCCAAAATCCTGCCAGCTCTCCGTCTATAAGGATTTTGTAAACTCGTGTCTATAACTCTCTCCAGCCTGCGGCTGTCGCGAGTTAAAACACTCGTCGACAAAATCCCCCTTACCTCCCTTGTTGCACAATATACTATTGAAATCGATTCGAAAATTGGATAGATTGATAAAATCAGGCGTTACTTTGCTAGTCCGCGAACAGCTATAACGTGCTAGTCAATCAGTACTAGCCCGTTACAGATGTAGTGCAAAAAGCCTTTCCTACGTATATTTTCGGAAACGTTCGGATTTTGTCATGCTTGTTCAAACAGTGTCAGGACGTTTTGTACGGAGACTGACTGAAATAGCATGACATGTTCGTACGTTTCCGTCAAAATACGAAGGAGACTCTTTTCGCACTGCAACTGTATACTTACTTGCGATACATGCATATAAGAAGAGTAATATTCTAGATTTTGGTTTTAAGTTGACTTTTTGTTACGGTTCCGTAGTCAACTAGGAACCCTTATAGTTTCGCCATGTCTGTCTGTCCGTCTGTCCGTCCGTCCGTCCGTCCGTCCGTCCGTCCGTCCGTCCGTCCGTCCGCGGATAATCTCAGTAACCGTAAGCACTAGAAAGCTGAAATTTGGTGCCAATACATATATCAATCACGCCAACAAAGTGCAAAAATAAAAAATGGAAAAAAATGTTTTATTAGGGTACCCCCCCTACATGTAAAGTGGGGGCTGATATTTTTTTTTATTCCAACCCCAACGTGTGATATATTGTTGGATAGGTATTTAAAAATGAATAAGGGTTTACTAAGACCGTTTTTTGATAATATTAATATTTTCGGAAATAATCGCTCCTAAAGGAAAAAAAGTGCGTCCCCCCCCTCTAACTTTTGAACCATATGTTTAAAAAATATGAAAAAAATCACAAAAGTAGAACTTTATAAATACTTTCTAGAAAAATTGTTTTGAACTTGATAGGTTCAGTAGTTTTTGAGAAAAATACGAAAAACTACGGAACCCTACACTGAGCGTGACCCGACACGCTCTTGGCCGGTTTTTTTATTGAAAATGAGGTCACATGAATTTGTAATATTGGCGCCACTACCCCACAAGATCACTCCATATTTAAGCCATGCCTACACATAAGCATAATAAACGTATGTGTCATTGTTATTTCATACCCTAGTCCTTGTCATCTTATTAATTCGTCTATAGCAACATACAAACATAACATCAATCAAGGAAATGTGTTTACGTTCCCCTGCGATCTGCAATTAATCAGATAAAGACGTATGTTGAGCTTATCTTGTTTACTCAGGGTAACTGATTTGGGGATTGTTCATACTAATGATACGGATTGTAGGAAGCTTGTTGTATAATTAAATAATCAATATACCTACAGGGTGAAATAAAAATAATTCAACATTTGGCCAATATTTTGCTCAACGTATAAGCATTGCCATCCAACGTGGCAATGCTATATATATATGAATATGATTATTCATTCAAAATTTATTCTTTGTATTTTTAGTTTTGACCCTTGCCACCGTGACCGAATGGCCAAGTGGTTCAGGCATCCGTCGCGAAAATAGAGGACGCTGGTTCGAATCCAGCTTTGGACACTTGGAGACTTTGGTTATTTTGTCTTTGTTTAAGACATTTATTTCAGTCTTACCAGTGCAAAGCAGATTAGATGACGCAAGATAAGAGAGATTATATAGCCAAAGGCAAAGACGTGGCCTACGATGGAGTGAGCTCGCCCAGAAAATGCCTTTTCACCCTTGATTTGAAAGTTGCCGGGTTATATGAGCTCGGAAATATAGCCGCCGGCAAGGAATTCCACTCCTTGGCAGTGCGTATAAGAAAGGAAGAAGCAAAGCGCTATATATTCGTAACCGAAATGTCAAGAGGTATAACCTAACCACAAAATTAAAATTTTGAAAAAGCCCCGACATTGTGGACCGATTTCCATGAAACATGACTAAGAACCGACTAACTTAGCTTTCAAACAAAAAAAAAACGAAATCTAAATGGGTTCTTCCGTTCGGGAGTTATGATGTCACAGACAGACACACACACACAGACAGACACGTCAAACTTATAACACCCCATCGTTTTTGCGTCGGGGGTTAAAAATCTATTTCTAGAAGACTTCTCGGCAAAAATTTCGTTACGTAAAACTAAAACGTTATATTATTCACAAGACGTGTAAAGTGTGACGACAAGACGTTCGTGTGTGTTGTCTTGTCGCGCTGTCTATTTGTGATGTGAATTATTTTATGATCTATGTACAATATGCGTGCCTGACTATCAATCCATACTAATATTATAAATGGGAAAGTGTGTGTGTCTGTTTGTTTGTCCGACTGTCACGGCAAAACGGAGCGACGAATTGACGTGATTTTTTAGGTGGTGATAGTTGAAGGGATGGAGAGTGACATAGGCTACTTTTTGTCTCTTTCTAACCTCGCACTTCCCTAACATGGGGGGTGGAAGTTTGTATGGAGCTTGAATTGAAGACGCTGACAGCACCCAATGGCCTTGACGCTAGCGTACACTGTCTAATCGTATGGGAGTAAGTGAGAGCGCGATGTCACTGAAAGTGCGGCTAGGTACGAAAAGTGCGGAAAAATATTAAAATAAAATATAAAGATGCATTATTTGTGCAAAATGTTTCGTTAGTGTTTTAGATATGTATGTATATTTTTGCTATTGTAATATTAATTAAAGACAACTACTTAAGTGAATAATTGAACGACATAGAATCGTTTAATGACGAACTCGAGACCAATCTTTGCATTTTTTTCTGTCAAGCCGATTTCATTAAATCGTGTGTCGAGTACGGCTATGTTCGTTGAAATATAATGAATAATGACATATAATTTACTTGTTTTACTAAGACTAATAGTTTGTCTTAAAAAACTGCGCAAGTAACATCAATTTTACGCAATTGGGTGTTGTGCCTTCGTGTCTGTTGTCTTGTCGCGCTGTCTATTTGTGATGTGAATTGTTTTATGATCTATGTACAATATGCGTGCCTATCAATACCATATAAGTTTAAGTAGGTACTTCCCAGTCCATACACACATAAATGACAAAATCTTGTCCCATATTGAGCATGTCACGTTCAATGATCATAACAAAGAGACCATATGTTTTTATTGAGAGATTTAGTGATTGGGCCAGCTACTATAACTTGACCTTGAGATTCAACTAGGAATAAATCAAAAGGTCTTTGATTTGTCTCATTATTACATAATCCAGTGAAGAATACAAAATAGGAAATGCACTTGTACTCACGCCTAAATCTAACAGTGTGAAATATGAATTTGTCAGAATTATGTAAGGTACAGCGGTTCAAATCTCGACTGGGGGAGAATTATAACTAATCAATTTTTTCTATTATTACACTATGATGTTGAGTTCGACATGTATCCACTGAACACGCCTACCATATATAACCAGTGGACACTCTATTTAATAATGCAAACATTGTAAAACGGAAAAAATGGACCAGTTACATTTGCTCCCCAGTCGAGATTTGTCCCGCTGTACCTTACCCTGTATGCTTATTTTTACAAAAAAATTAAATAACTTAAATGATATTATACTTAAATAAAGTGTGTTGGTTGATGCCTCGCTTGTCCTCGACAAGCGATTGAAATGTTCCATGTATTAGGTACACTGGTACACACAACATGTGAATGGATGTCATACAAAGCCGCTAAACAGCTGATATCCTGCGCTTTGTACGCGCGCGTGCATTTGAATTCAATTCTATAAGAATGCAAGAGATTCTACAGGATAAACTTATACTCAATAACTCAATAAATGTACTTAATCAGTATAGTCTGATCATTCATACAGGGTTCTTTAATTTACGGAATGCAACTTAAAACGAACTAAATAATTATTTTTTTGTCATTTTCGTAAATAAGTCTAAAACAAAAGAAGTTCGAGGGCTGATATTACGCATATAGTGTTCTTAGGGCCTGCCACTACTGCACTGCACCTCAAATAAATTACAACCAAATTACAAAAACCAAAAAGCAGGCTAACCTAAGAAGATTGGCCGGCAGGGGGGCCAATCTTCTTAGGTTAGCCTGCTACTCTTTTTAGGGTTCCGTAGTCAACTAGGAACCCTTATAGTTTCGCCATGTCTGTCTGTCCGTCCGTCCGTCCGTCCGTCCGTCCGCGGATAATCTCAGTAACTGTAAGCACTAGAAAGCTGAAATTTGGTACCAATATGTATATCAATCACGCCAACAAAGTGCAAAAATAAAAAATGGAAAAACATGTTTTATTAGGGTACCCCCCCTACATGTAAAGTGGGGGCTGATATTTTTTTTCATTCCAACCCCAACGTGTGATATATTGTTGGATAGGTATTTAAAAATGAGTAAGGGTTTACTAAGATCGTTTTTTTTATAATATTAATATTTTCGGAAATAATCGCTCCTAAAGGAAAAAAAAGTGCGTCCCCCCCCCCTCTAACTTTTGAAACATATGTTTAAAAAATATGAAAAAAATCACCAAAGTAGAACTTTATAAAGACTTTCCAGGAAAATTGTTTTGAACTTGATAGGTTCAGTAGTTTTTGAGAAAAATACGAAAAACTACGGAACCCTACACTGAGCGTGGCCCGACACGCTCTTGGCCGGTTTTTTTTCATATTTTTTCAACTTATGGTTCAAAAGTTAGAGAGGGGGAGGGGGACGACGACACTTTTTTCCAAATTTCAGGTTTCTACTGCTAACGGTCACTGAGATTATCCGCGGACGGACGGACGGACGGACATGGCGAAACTATAAGGGTTCCTAGTTGACTACGTAACCCTAAAAACGTGATCATAAAAAGAAAACCATACTTAAATAAATATTCAGCCGGCAGCCTATTTTAGTTTAGCCCTGTTTGCAATAGCGGCGTTCATAAAAGGCGCAGTGATCTGCATATTCTGCGATGCACATGCACTTGCCCATTCACACGAGAACTTCCGTGAAACCATACCATAGTTTATTTACCTGGTTCTTTCAAATATAATGGTTATTTATTTTAAGGTTGTCAATTACAGGGTTGGTACTTTTCTGTACTATTTGGATTTTAATAATTGTTTCTCAAAGTTGGTCCAATTGCAATCCAATCGACTTTTCATGAAATCAGTAAGCAACACATAAAATACTAAATTACAAATTACACTAATAAAAAAAAATCTCATGATTAATCATCCTCCTTGTGTTATCACGGAATTCTCCACGGCTCATGGAAGAGCTAGGGGTCCGCTTTGATGATTAATACTATAGTTAGAAATGTATAAAACCAAACCTCTGTATCCCGTTCCCCGTGCGACGGTGCCCTGCTAGAAGCATTTCCACGGACAATTAAAAAAAAAATTCGAATGTAAAAAAAAAAAAAACAATTACTAAATTTTGTGTCTTGTCCACAGCGTGAATCAGAGCCTGAACCCGAACGGCAGACAGACTCTGGTCCAGAACTGCGATGCGGCTGGGGCGCGCTGCGACCATGCTGGCTACAACGCTTCAGAACGGCCAAATGGGCACTTTTCTGGCTCTGCTGGGCTGGCGCTGTCCAGGGTAAGTCTAAGAATATACTCTATATATAGACGTCTCATTATCGATAGCTACTTAGGAACTAGAGAGTGAATGGCAGATAGAATCTGGGCCAGAACTGCGATGCGGCTGGGGCGCGCTGCGACCATGCTGGCTACAACGCTTCAGAACAGCCAAATGGGCACTTTTCTGGCTCTGCTGGGCTGGCGCTGTCCAGGGTAAGTCTAAGAATATACTCTATAAATAGACGTCTCATCATTGATAGCTACTTAGGAACTAGAGAATGTATGGCAGATAGAATCTGGGCCGGAACTGCGATGCGGCTGGGGCGCGCTGCGACCATGCTGGCTACAACGCTTCAGAACAGCTAAATGGGCTCTTACCTGGCTCTGCTGGGCTGGCGCTATCCAGGGTAAGTCTAAGAACATGCGCGCATTGAACAGCGTGAGATACGAGATTTTTTAAAAGTAGTTACGACATGTCACTATAGATTGTGAAATAGGCCACAGGTAAACCACCTGTAATGGCCTGTAATTTTAACAAATAAGCCTTTAAAATAATGGCAATTTCTCAGAGTAGAATGTTTCTAACACATGTATGGAATTATTCTAATTTTCCACAATCATAGACATGTATAGTGCGATGAAAGCAATAAACGATACTGTCACGCGGACTTGAGTCACGACAAAAACTATTATCTTTTAAACTTTAAACCATATCTTATACATCATAAGGTAACTTTTATAAACATAACTTTTAGTCAAATAGGAGGATTTTAAACGATTTTCATGTCACACTTTGTTACTTTATATGCTACTTATTTCATAAAATATTTTTAATAAAGAAGTTATTCTAATCTGTATGCATTAAAGTACACTTTCCTAAAGAAAGTTGTATTGAAATACGTTAAAGGAAGTATAGTAGATTTGCGTTTCACAGATATCACGCAGTGCATAAACTCAAATATAATAAAACGGGGTAACTATTGGCAAAACCAATATAGGTTTGAAGGTTTTTGATGCACGCAATGTGTCACTGTGTCACAAGGAAATGCTACAGAAATAGCTTTTTATGATACCGATAAATTAAGGTCAACTAAGGAAAATGCGTGCGAATTCGTCTTTTGGAAAATATCTTTGCAATTCAACAAATAGTATAAATATCTGAAATGAGCCAACAACATAACACCAGATCTGTAGCTGCAGGTAAATATGCTGTCCCCAGAGTAAGCAATTACTATGGGGATAGGCTCATTAAAAAACGCTTACCTTATTTACTCTACTCTTTACCTGTGGCTATTAGAACGGAGAAAAACAAAAATAGATTTAAGAGGGCTTTGTTCAAACACTACCTAGACAAAATTTAGATGCCTCATTTATTTGTGAACTACCTAACCATCTTTGGCAATATACTTATGTAGATCTGTATTCATTACCATGACAACTAATTATAATTATGTACCTTTAGACTCACCCAGATCCCACAGTCAAACTGTGTAAACAGTTTTGGGGGACATTGTATTTACATTTAAGTTTCTATGTAAGATGTTTTATTAAAAAAAAAAAAAAAAAACATTGAAGCAATATTTGTACCTACATTAAAAGTTCGTAGGAAAATGCGTTACAAGGTGCAAATGCTTTAGAAAGTAAATATCTTCTTAAAATGAATATTGAAACAATCTACACTAAAAATTCGGTTAAATCGGTAAATTTAATTTTTCATCCTCTACAGCTACAACCAAGATACAACTTAATGATTATGACTCAACAAAAGTACATTATACCTATTGGACGTCGTGACAGCGGACATGCAAAAGAACAATTTCACACCAGGCAAATGGAAGAAGTCTAAAAACGCTATCATAAACCAAAATTTCGTATGACGCATAGTTTTTGAAATATGAGCAAAAAACCAAAAAATGGGACCTTTTTCATCCCCCCTTCGAGCTCAGGTGCAAAGTCCAAGGACTTTTAGTATGTATGTCTCCTGGTCCTGACTAATTCCGTAATGAAACTTTTTGCTTTCGGCCATTCCACCTAGGCCCCCCTTTTGAGCATTCATTGACTGATCCACTAGGTTGAAGAAAATTGCCAAGTCTAGAGCTCACAGAACCATTTTTAAATTGCATTACTCGAAGCGTATGTTTGAAGAAGCCCACGCAACAACGCGAACGCTCGTAACTGTTGAACAAACGTAGTAATCAAATGATGGCGTTAATTTGTTCCTAAAAACGCCGTAAGTCCGCACGGTAACTGAATTTGGTGGGTTTGATGTTTGACTTAGGAGCGATGTAAGTAATAAGCGGAAGCGGAAAACTTGAAAAAGCAGATCGTTTTTCTTTTTTAGGCGGTGGTCTGGAATTATCTTTAGAAGCTCAACTTATACATTAAGTATTAAAATTATAACCTAACCACAAAATTAAAATTTAAATAAAAAACCCCGACCGCGACATAATGGACCGATGTTCATAAAACATGGCTAAGAACAGTCGTGAGTCTCGCGACTACCTCAGCTTTCAAACAAAAAAAAACTAAATAGAAATCGGTTCATCCGTTCGGGAGCTACGATGCCACAGACAGACACGTCAGACTTATAACACCCCGTCGTTTTTGCATCGGGGGTTAAAAAAGATATTTTTTATGACCTACTAATTAATCTTTTGTAATATACAGGGTAGAAAAAATAATGGGGCGTGGAGGTAAAATGCATCAAAACTTAAAGTCGCCAATTTCTATTATTCATTATAAATTTTAGAATTGAAATAAATTGAATGGACTGGATTTAAAGATTTCCTGTAATTTAATTTTCTCGCTGAATCGCAGAATCCGTCAAAGGTGGCCACTTAAACATATTCATCAAATTGATTATTTAAATTAAGAAATGCCACGTAAATAATTTCAATTACATTGTCATATTTTATGTCAAAGATATCTTGGCTAGGTTATCCATACTAATATTATAAATGTGAAAGTGTGTGTGACTGTTTGTTTGTCCGTTTTTCACGGCAAAACGGAGCGACGAATTGACGTGATTTTTTAAGTGGAGATAGTTGAAGGGCTGGAGAGTGACGTAGGCTACTTTTTGTCTCTTTCTAAACCCCCACTTCCCTAATACGGGCGGTGGAAATTTGTATGCATTCCGCAATTTTTGCATTTAACGTGATCGAAGCCGCGGGCAAAACCTAGTCTCTAATAAACAATCATAAGGATAGATATAGTCCAATAGAAATCTCTTCGCCTGTCACTTACGCCGTAACATGAAATTAGTATGCGTTGGTTTGCGAAAAGCATAACACAATGAAGATTAAGGTTTACCCAGTTACGCCGCAGGGCTAGAAAGTGATATAAAATACAAATAACGGCATTTGCCGCGACTCATGGCGTAGGCACTAGTTTTTACGAAAGCGACTGCCTTCTGACCTTCCAACCCGAAGGGTAAACTAGACCTTATTGGTATTAGTCCGGTTTCCTCACGATGTTTTCCTTCACCGAAAAGCTACTGGCAGATATCGAATGACATTTCTTTTTTTTTTTTTATACTACGTCGGTGGCAAACAAGTATACGGCCCGCCTGATGTAAAGCGGTCACCGTAGCCTATGAACGCCTGCAACTCAAACAGTGTCACATGCGCGTTGCCACCCCATTAGAAACTTGTACATTCCCTTTTGCTGTGTTAAGTACACAGCAAAAAGGAGTGTACAAGTTCCAAGGAGGGTTCGGGTTGCCGACGACTCAAAGGACAATAAACGGAACAAGTTAGTTCCGTAAGTCCTCCCGTCATCAGCACACCGCACCCTCGTTGAGCTCTGGCAGCCTTACTCACCGACAGGAACACAACACTATGAGTAGGGTCTAGTGCTATTTGGCTGCGGTCTTCTGTAAGGCGGAGGTACTACCCCAGTTGGGCTCTGCTCTAGATTCGAGCGAGACGATATCCGCTGTGCTGTGCCCTACCACACAAAGCGGAATATCATTCGCTATGCCCTACCTCCTACAATCTCGCACGTAAATTCCGAAAAACTCATTGATGCGAGCCGTGGTTCGAACCCGCGACCTCCGGCACGAAAGTCTTACCGCTAGGCTACCAGCGCTCTATGTATTTATGCATGTTTAAATAAATTAATGTTTTAGGATTTTTTGTTTAAGAAAGCTAATTTGACCTGATAGAATTACTTTTTCCTGTTTTTTATTTCCATGTTTTATAAGTATAAGTTAATACTTATTTAAACTTTCTCGATTATTACACATATATTTTTTTTTAAATCGGGACCTTATCGCGTCTGACTACATATTAAACTGACTGAGAAGACTCCGAAACCACGGGGACAATACCGTCCGGAGGTCAGATTAATATGCGATTGAGTCCCAATTTAAAAATAATTATAAGTAAACACTTTACTGTACAAGAATATAATACAACATACAACACATATAAAATAAAAAGTTTCAGTACAAAAGCGAACTTATCCCTTCAAGGGATCTCTTGCAGCCGTCTTTGAGTTCCGCATTTGCAAAATTTTCTTATAAAGAACAGAATATATATTTAAAAATACAAAAAAAAAAGTTAAAAAAATATTAAAATATTAAAAAATAAAATAAAAAATATAAAATAATATAATAATAATATAATATTAAATATTAAAATATTAAATATTTTTAAATATGTATGAGTCTCACGGGAGTTTTATAGTTAAAATTATAGAACACTTTCGCTACCAAGAACCCGACTGTCGGGCACACCGCTCGTAGAAGCGTAGCCGATTACATGGGGAAACCCGTATGTAGCGAAAATGTCGTAGCGCCGCGTAGAGCCCGGTTTCGAAAGTGTTAAAACAGAATATGTCTCCAAATATATCCCCAAATTTCACTTGTACCCTGTATAAGGGGTGTCTGGGTAGCCAGGAATTATAAATTAAAACAGACATACAATTTTTGTTTAAATTGTTTATTTACACAGTATTTCCGATGTCCGTCATTCTTCGGATGCAGTAGGTACGTAAATTACCACATTAATAATTCTATGGCTACGACCCTACGACTGATCTTATTTTCACGGATTTGAACCGGACGTAGTGCGAAATCGCTTTACGAGTTAGTATTATACCATTTTTAGGGTTCCGTAGTCAACTAGGAACCCTTATAGTTTCGCCATGTCTGTCTGTCCGTCCGTCCGTCCGTCCGTCCGCGGATAATCTCAATAACCGTTTGCACTAGAAAGCTGAAATTTGGTACCAATATGTATATCAATCACGCCAACCAAGTGCAAAAATAAAAAACGGAAAAAATTTTTTTATTAGGGTACTCCCCCTACATGTAAAGTGGGGGCTGATTTTTTTTTTCATTCCAACCCCAACGTGTGATATATTGTTGGATAGGTATCTAAAAATGAATAAGGGTTTACTAATCGTTTCTTGATAATATTAATATTTTCGGAAATAATCCCTCTAATCCCTCTAACTTTTGTACCATATGTTTAAAAAATATGAAAAAAATCACAAAAGTAGAACTTTATAAATACTTTCTAGGAAACTTATTTTGAACTTGATAGGTTCAGTAGTTTTTGAGAAAAATACGGAAAACTACGGAACCCTACACTGAGCGTGGCCCGAGACGCTCTTGGCCGATTTTTCACTAGAAATAGGCGTAAAATTCAAATTTTCTCGGTAAACAATTCGGCCTATTTGCACGAAATGATAGAAATGCCCTTTACAACTTTCGGATTGCCCTTTAGAACAGGAGTTTTAGATAGGTACTTTTCTAAATATCGCAACAGCATGATTTTACTCCCTCGATTCGGGGCAAAATGTCATTTTGCCAACTTCTGGCTGTATTATGTCGCATTCGCAGTGCATTAACGCGGTAATTTCCCCCGGGGCGCGACACCGCCAGATTACCTGGGAACTGTGCCCTGGGCACATAAATATACACACGTACATATCATAAGTTGCTACAATAATGTCATAAATTTGTAAGATGATATTAGGCAGCGCAGTGATTTTTAACCCCTGACTGACTTGTTGTTATAAGTTTGACGTGTCTCTCTGTGTGTTTGTCTGTCTGTCTCTCTGTTTGTCTGTCTGTGTGTGTGCCTGTCTGTGGCATCGTAGCTCCCGAACGGATGAACATTTCATAAAAAGCTGTCAAATCGCACACGTTTTTGGCTTACATTCGTCATTTGTTTTACAAATGTTTTGTTCAAAATAAAATGGCGGAAAAGTCTGCACCAATTTGAATACGGCATATGTCGCAAAAATAGCCTATGTCATTCTCCATCTCTTCAACTATCTCCACTTAAATAATCACGTCGTTTCGTCGCTCCGTTTTGCCGTGAAAGACAGACAAACAAACATACACACACACTTTCCCATTTATAATATTAAAATATTATTATTAAGTACCTGGATTAGACTTTTGCTCATCACACCCACACCTTGGTCTCACGTAAACGTTACGGTACATAAACTGCAAATTTTACGACCGTACATGAACACGTAATAACCGTACATAATTATAAAATATGCACTAATATGCATGCGTGGATAGTAGATCGTATTACAGGGATCCGTAATCCCTGTTTAGAGTCGTATGGACCTAGCTGAATAGTAACTTCTCAAAATACAGTGTATATTGTGCATTTTATCCACAAGAGTGCAAAGTAATTTTATATAAATTTCTACGTCTTGATACTCTTGATGTCTTAAGCTGGCTGGTAGATTTTACCTACCATTAGGTAGTACTATTTTTTTACAAAATACCGTTCAGCATTTCGTTCGTGTTGGTGAGGTGACAATTTTTATGTTTCATCGGTGGCAATAGTTATTTGTTTTACAAGGGGTCAAAGTAGTTGTTTAACCGCACGTGCCAATATTGATACCCGAGCAAGCGAAAGATTCCAATATTGAACCGAGAGCGTAGCGAGTGGTTCAAAAAGTGGAATCTTGAGCGTTGCGAGGGTTTCAAGGCACGAAGATTAAACAAACTTTGCCACCGAGTGAAACACAAACTTTTTGAACACACCAACACGAACAAAATACTGACTATGAAAAAACCATCGAATCCATCAATTTATTCAGTATTTAGTAGTAGTAGTAGTAATACACTTTATTGTACAAAGATAAGAACACACACAGTAAAGAAAAAAAGAACACACACATCATTTGTACAAAGGCGAACTTATCCCATTAAGGGATTTCTTCCAGTTAACCTTAGAGCAGTTAAAGGAGAATTGGAGATGGTAGACGTTCCTAAGCTAAACCTATACCTAACCTACAAACTACAGCAATATAGACGTTATATCATATAAATAAATACGTTATACATAATTATAATACAGTTTTATGACTACCCTACATACATACACAATCTACCTAACCGCAAACATCTTTTAGATTAAGATGCGTCCGAAAGCCATAACTTTTTTAAATTCGATTTTAGCGATGCGACCGATTGACACTGTCGAAGGGGAGGTGGCAATGAATTCCATAATTTGACAGAGTAAACAGTAAAGGACTTGTCATAGGATCTATGTTTGTGAGGTGGGATAGACAGGGTGAGATCTGCACTGGAACGAAGGCGGTGCCCGCTGCCGTCTGCTAAAAATTTAAATCTCTCAGAGAGATAAGGGGGAGAGGAGGGGGGTATTTATGATTCAAAATCATCATTTATAGGTAAATTCTACCAGCCAGCTTAAGACATCAAGTTAAAATTTGTATGAAATTACTTTGCACTCTTGTGGATACAATGCAATTTTGCTATCTGTTTTCGAATAGCAAAATAAGAACGCATTGACTTTCCGGGCAAACAGCTTCGATCTACAGGCCGTCTGAGAACAGTCCCCCGTCGCATGGCACTTTCAAGAAAGAACCCTCGAGTCATCGGCCCTACTTACTATGAGCACTTACCTGCCGATCTGAGAAATGAGCCATGTGACGAAGCATTTAAGCGCAAATTGAGAAACCTTTTGTTAGATAACCCCATGTACTCTGTAAATGAGTACATGGATTTGAATTTTTAATGACCGTTGATATAATTATACCTATATTTCTCTGTTATATAATATTTTCTTGCTTCGTGATAATTTCATGATATTGTAACTTAATTTATTAATTTTATTTAGCTTGGCATGTGTATTTTCTTTCTTTGTAAATGACGATCCTCATTTGGGAGACACAATTATTTTTATTTGGAATTTATTATGTAATTTTTGACGATCATGATGAGAAGATAAACATAATTTTGACATGTAGCCAAGCAAATTTATAGTGTAATTTTTATCATGAAATAAAGAAATCTAATCTAATCTAATCTAAGCCTTTAACAGTTGTTGTGATGAAAAGTTTGTTGCACCTTCGTGCCTTGATTTGACACCCTTGCAAAGCTCAAAATTTCACTTTTTAACCGACTTCAAAAAGAAGGAGGTTCCCAATTCGACAATTTTTTATTTATTTATCCTTTCGTAAAAAAAATATTGATTAGTTTATACTTTGGATGTAAATATTATTGCAATCGATAAGAAATCTGATTTCAAAGGCTTAGCTAATATTATTTAAATGTATTTTTTTTTGTTTTTTAGTTTCTCTCGGTTTTCTAAAGCGTATAAAGCTCGCTCTGTATGTATTATTTTTGAATATTGGATTCTTTCACTTGCACTGCTCGAGCGGTTAAACAACAACTTTGCCCCATTGTAAAACAAATAACAATAATAAATACAAAAGTCTTGGCAAAGAATACCTTTTTGTACCCTTTGGCGTAGAAACTCTAGGTCCATGGGGTCCCAGCGCGAACAAGTTGTTCACAGAAATCGCGAAGCGTCTGGTTGAGGTAACTGGTGACCGAAGAGCTGGCGACTTCCTCGCACAACGTATCAGCATTGCGATACAGCGAGGAAATGTCGCCAGTATCCTTGGTACAATGCCTCAAGGGCCTATTTTAGACATTAGCTAGCTTTTAAGTTTAGTCTTAGTTTCTAATAACAATTGTATTTAGGTGCACAATTAAATGAAACCTTACTTTACATATCATAAGTTAAATAATTGAAAAACATTCAATAACGGATATAGGATATTTTAAAACTGACCATTTCAAATGTGCGTGTGTCTGAGGCGTGAAGTCTGAATATTCATTTACTACGCGCAATTGATTCTTTCGTAATTTATTTTTAATTATATGCATACCTTTTTCATGTTATACTTTGCATATTTTTTAGTAACCGTATACTTAATTATCTTTTCATCTCAAGTTTAGAAGATACAGTCTATTAAAATATCAGTACAACTACCTACGTATTGTGTTGAATCCGGAATAGCTTAACCTTCTTAGTACTCGTGTAAATTTTTTTGTACAATATTCCAATAGTTATTTGGTTTACAAGGGGCCAAAGTTGTTGTTTAACCGCACGTGCCAATATTGATACCCGAGCAAGCGAAATATTCCAATATTGAATCGCGAGCGTAGCGAGTGGTTCAAAAAGTGGAATCTTGAGCGTTGCGAGGGTACAAGCTTCGACGAAGGTTAAGCAAACTTTGCCACCGAGTGAAACACAAAATTTTTCACCACACCAACACGAACAAAATACTGACTATAAAGCATCAAAATAAATCAAATCCATCAATTTATTCAATATTTATGATTCAAAATCATCATTTTTAGGTAAAATCTAGCAGACAGATTAAGACATCGAGTTACAATTTGTATGAAATAACTTTGCCCCCTTGTGGATAAAATGCAATTTTGCTATCTGTTTTCGAATAGCAAATCAAGCCTTTACCAGTTGGTGTGGTGAAAAAATAATTTTGAACTTTTATTGAGTATCATAATATTAATAAGTGCCTTTCTCACTATATCTTGCTGCGCCCAACAGGGTACATAATGCGATCTGTATAAATATTATATGCCAACTGTGTAACCATTATGTGCAATAAATGATTGAGTATTGATTATTGAGTATTGAATATTCCAAATTCAAAAACAAACCAAATGCTTCAGGACTGAGGGGTTTTAGTATAGGTAATATTGTGTTCCTGCAGGCTCAACAAGGGAGTGTTAGTGCGTTTTCATTATCCGATCCGATATTGGATCAATGTCGGCCCGATATCCCATACATTACAGGCGCCATCTTGGATCTTCCCCATTGAAATCCTTCCATCCGGTATCGCATTGGATAATGTGAAAACGGACTTAGGGTCGGCAATGTACAGTGAGCTGTAAAATTGTACATACATACAAACATACATACAATCACGCCTGTATCCCATAAAGGGGTAGGCAGAACACATGAAACTACTAAAGCTTCAGTGCCACTCTTGGCAAATAAGGGGTTGAAAGAAAACGAAACTGTGACATTAAAATTAAAATTTAAAAAAAAAAAAAATTGTATGGAGATATAATGAATGAATTCATTGAAAAATTCGCCATGCACTTTCGCAGGTCACTGTACAAGTAACACCTATGGAATTGCAGGCGTCTACACGCTACAGAGACTGATTACCATCAGGCGGATCGTATCGTATGCTAGTTTGTCGCCGACATAATAAAGAAATAATATATTGAAAATTCCACTTAATGAAACATGTACCTAAAGTCCTGGAAGCGCTGGTAGCCTAGCGGTAAGTACGTGCAACTTCCGTTCCGGAGGTCGCGGGTTCGAACTCCGGCTCGCACCAATGAGTTTTTCGGAATTTATGTGCGAAATGTCATGTGATATTTGCCAGTCGCTTTTCGGTGAAGGAAAACATCGTGAGGAAACCGGACTAATTCCAATAAGGTCTAGTTTACCCTTCGCGTTGGAAGGTCAGATGGCAGTCGCTTTCGTAAAACTAGTGCCTACGCCAAATCTTGGGATTAGTTGTCAAAGCGGACCCCAGGCTCCCATGAGCCGTGGAAAATGCCGGGATAACGCAAGGAGGATGATGATGAAACATGTACCTAAAGTATCACTGCATATACCGCCAGGGGCGGCTCACTCCGCGATCCTTTCGCCGCGCTACAAGTACATGCCGGCGGCCGCGAGTTCGCGGCCCATTCAGTGGCGACGACCTTCGCGCGGCGCAATAGAATTCAATGTCGTCTGCACACGTGCGGTCTGTTTGTTAATGTAGGTAAGAATTTAGAATGGCGGCGTTTTGTGAACATCAAAGGAGTGAGCCTTCTGTACTTGTACTATTATATATTCTGTGATACCGCCAAAATATGCAAACCGTACAAAATCCGCTTATAAATAGGCATAAAGTACTGAGTAAATGCCTTCATTGCATTTTTAGCCTTAATATAAAAGTGAATAAATCATCTTGTATGATTATGCGGCATCATTATTAGCCGGGTGTGCACCGACCGCACGGTCTTGTAAAAAATTCGCTGCATACAGTATGTTACCAGAAAGTAGGGTTTTTAAAGTAGCATAACATAATACAGTTATTATTTAGTTACTATAAATAAATAAGTAGTTCTCGAGATATTTAGAAATGTGACAGACAGACAGACGGACATAGCGGCGCTATAATGGTTCATTTTGTACCTTTTTGGTACGGAACCCTAAAAACAATCTTTATAAACGTTTTAATAAAAAAAAAAATGATTTCATATAATCAGAAAAAAATCGTAGAAATGTTATTGCCAGCCGTGTCATAAAATATTAATGTTGTGGATATAGGGTAAATAAAAAAAAAGAAAATTTAAGTTTATAGTGTTTATACTTAATACAGAAACTCTTAAGTTTGTAATCTCTAATATCTCTTAAGGTTGTCTGGAAGAGATCGCTCTTAAGCGATAAGACCGCCTGTTGTTACCTCTGTTTAATTTGTTTTTGTTTCTTGTGCATTACTTGTAAATTATGTGAGGTGTGCAATAAAGAGTAACAACTTATAAGCGCGTAAAAATATCCTAGACTGAAACCGACGACTGAACTATAGGTACATATATATACATATATATATATAACGATGACTTAAAGTTAGGGCTAAAAAACCCTACTCTCTATTTGCCCATCTACCTACCGCATTTCTGCCCGTCTAGTCTATAGCGACCCGATATGAAACTTAGCAAAGAGGGCGCCACAAATCATAGGTTTACGGAGAATACGGAGGTGCATGGACGCTGGATATTTTGTATCACGCCCTCACCGCTACTACTGCCGTCGGTCGGTCGGTCGGTGTGTACCCGATATAAAACTCAGCAAAGAGGGCGCTAGTGGTGCCACAAATCATGGGTTTACGGAGGTGCACGGACGCCGGATATTTTGTTCATTTGGAGATGAAATTAGGACTATGATGTATGGGAATAACAGTATTCAAGAAAAAGCAGACGGTTGGTGGTTTTTTTTTTAATACTACGTCGGTAGCAAACAAGCATACGGCCCGCCTGATGTAGAGCGGTCACCGTAACTTATGGACGCATGCAACTCAAACAGTGTCACATGCGCGATGCCACCCTACTAGAAACAATTTTTTTTTTATTAAAATATTTTGGCTCCTCAATTAAACCGACAGTTTTGAAAATTACGTACCTAGTAATTTTCAATAACATAAAGTATAACATTTTAAGAAAAATGATAAAAATGATAAATGATAAAATGATAGCAGAGCGTTTCGACTCTGACATTTTGGGGCGATATATCGGATTACATGACTGTGTACAAACATGTGGTTCGGTAAGTCATTCAATTAACTTTGTAGGTATTAATCATTAAAATATGTAAGTAGATTATAAGAACGCAACATACACTAACAACTATGGACTGTAAAACTGTCTGAAAATAATAGTAAATACATTGTGCAACAAGGGGAGGAAGTTGAATATTACTAACGAGAGTAAGTTAAATCGCGACGGCTTGCCGGAGCGATTTACAGACTCGAGTTAGTAATATTCATACTCCCCGAGTTACACACAATGTTTTTCATCACACTCGCATTGTAAAAAATATGTAAATAGATGTAAAAAAGTTAAGTACGGTACAAGAAATTTCATTATTCCCTTGGGAGAACGATTTTTCTATAACTCCCGCTCCGCCTGCGTGCAATAGCACATTTAAAGTGCGGGTGTGACGAAAAATATATAAATAGATGTAAAAAAATTAATTACGGTACTAGAAATTTCATTATTCCCTTGGGAGAACGATTTTTCTATAACTTACGCTCCGCCTGCGTGCTGTGCACATTTAGTTTGCGGATGTGGTGAAAAGATTATTTCTATTTTTTTTAAGAAAAACTTAGGTACCGTGTGGTGACAATTTCACCACCCCTTTTCTTCCCGTGGGTGTCGTAGAAGTCGACTGTGTGTTATGGGTTCAATTGTGGCGTAGGCACGGGAGTGATTATCTTTTGTTCGTTTTTATAGCCGATCGTTTTTATAGCTCATAGCTGACTAGCTCGCGGTGGGACCAGTGCCTTAGCGCGTAGTACACTGGCCCTTTTACCTTACTTATTTAGTAGGTAAATAGTTATTATAAATAAATAATAAATAAATAAATATTGGGGACACCTTACACAGATCAACTTAGCCCCAAACTAAGCAAAGCTTGTACTATGGATGCTAAGCGACGATATACATACTTAAATAGATAAATACATACTTATGTATAGAAAACATCCATGACTCAGGAACAAGTATCTGTGCTCATCACACGAATAAATGCCCTTACCGGGATTCGAACCCAGGACCGCGGCTTAGCAGGCAGGGTCACTTCCGACTGAGCCAGACCGGTCGTCATTATAATTAATTACCTAGTAATTTTGCCATTTTCCATGTAACATTACCAAAATATTTCTGTAACCAGTAATATTCCCTGACATTTATCCCCATTCTAACCCTCACTAGCAACAGGTAAACCAATTTGGCTCCCGCGGGAATGTAATTGAGTTTTCGCCACCATTTGAGCTTTTGGCAGCAGTGGAAGGGTTGATACAATTTACAGTGACGTTTGGTAATGGTATGATATTGGGAATATTCTGATTTGTTGTAGTTTTAGAGTTACGTAGCTAAATTTTGAAAATAAAAAATCCTTACTTACTTATACAGCGTGTGGATTTCATACGGGCGAATAATGTATCCAGTTGTACGTTCAGTTCCCGAAAATTTTGTACATAGCCACGTCATTAATTGATCCTATTTTGTTACCAAAACTTAGTAATAAAAGTCGACTTTCGTAAGATATATACAGGATAATTGTTATAATTAAGAAAATATAGATACTAGAGAACCTTACTGATGAAATCTATATAATATAAAGCTACAACCCGACTGACATTTTTCAAAAAATGGGCAGAAGGGGGATTTGAAGGTGGCAGTGTTTGGTGTGGTCGTATAGAGTTTGGTCCTGCGACCCCGGATAGATCAGACCGTCGGTCTACCGGTTCCGGGTAAAAAAATGTTGGACGGCCTGGCCAAACGGCTGGAGTTAGCCGGGGAGTGTTCGACCAAATGTCATAGAGGACCCTGGGCAGTTTTTGACGCCGCCATTTTTTTTTCAAAATGGCCGACTTTTTTTTTTGACGATTTTTCAAGTTTGTCGCAGAGAGCTCAAATTTTGGTCATAGAATCTCCAAGCGGCCTTGATTCGAATGAAATAAAAAAAAATTGAAAAGTGCTACAAATGTGGGAAAACTGGCCACTTTTATTTTGTATGGCAACTTTTAAACCGTAAGAGATAGCCGGGGGGTGCTCGACCAAATGTCATACAGGTATCCGAGTAGAAAAAAGTTGCATTAAAAAAAATTCAAAATGGCCGACTTTTTTTTTTTGAAAAATTTCAAAATGGGCCTAGCGCGCTGAGATTTGGCACACGGGTGGAAGGTCACCCCAAGATTTATATTCAAAAAGAAAATTTTGAAAAATTCAAAATGGCGGCCTTTGAGGGCCAATTGAAATTTGAATGGAGGTTTTTCTTTTAATTACCATAGCTCCGTAACGGGACAAAGAAGTGAAAAGTGCTCAAACAAATGTTATACAGTCACCCGAGGTCCATCTAATGGCATTAAAAAAAAATCAAAATGGCCGACTTTTTTTTTTGAAAAATTTCAAAATGGTCCGAGCGCGCTGAAATTTTGCACACGGGTAGAGAGCCACCCCAAGATTAGTATACAAAAAGAAAATTTTGAAAAATTCAAAATGGCGCCCTTTGAAGGACAATTGAAATTTGTATGGAGGTCTTTTTTTTTAATCCCCATAGCTCCGTAACGGTAGGGAAAAGGTTAAAAGTGCTTGAACTAATGTTGTACAGTTATCTGAGGTCCATCGAATGGCATTTACAAAATTTCAAAATGGCCGACTTTGAAAAATTTTTTTTTTATTTTCGGTCCGAGCGCGTTCAAATTTGGCACGTGGTAAGAACGGGGGCCAAAAATAGAAATGAGAAAAAAAAAATTTGGAAAAGTCAAAAACGGTGGCGAGAGGGGACAAAGTCAAATTTCCCTACCAGTTTGTATGGAGGTTTTTTTTTAAATCCCCATAGCTCCGTAACGGTAGGAAAAAGGTTAATAGTGCTTAAACTAATGTTGTACAGTTATCTGAGATCCATTGAATGGCATTTACAAAATTTCAAAATGGCCGACTTTGAAATTTTTTTTTTTTAGTTTCGGTCCGAGCGCGTTCAAATTTGGCACGTGGTAAGAGCGGGGCCAAAAAAAGAAATGAGAAAAAAAATTTTTTGGAAAAGTCAAAAACGGCGGCGAGAGGGGACAAAGTCAAATTTCCCTACCAGCCTGAGGGAGCGTTCTACAGCCCGACGGTCATTGCTCCGGTCCAAGTTCCGAGCTGCGTACAGACAGTGCTCCCAAGCAAGAAAATATAAGTAAAAGTGTCTAAAAAGCGACGCGGCGGGCCGGAGGCCACAGGCCGGAGGTCCAATTTCCCTACAAATCCTACAATCCCCACAGTAACTACGCGGAGGACCGAAGGCCCGGAGCGTGTCTGACAGGCTCCCAAGTACGCGAAGGCCGCAGGCCGAGCTGCGGGCAGAGTGCTCCCAAGCACGCGAAGGCCGCAGGCCGAGCTGCGTGCAGACTGTGCTCCCAAGAAAACAATAACAAAAAGTATCTAAATAAGCGAAGCGGCGGGCCAAAGGCCCGACGCGGAGCTTCGAAACCCAGCGAAGGCCGAAGGCCGAGCTCCGCGTAGGGCCGAAGGCCCGGAGCGTCCCTGATCGGCTCGCCGGCGGACCGGGAAGTTGGAGCTTAAACACGACCCAATAGTAAAAGTGTCTTAGAGAAGCGAAACGACGGGCCGGAGGCTGCAGGCCGTAGGCCCGTCGTGAGCTTCTCAAGACACTTTTAATATTGGGTAGTGTTTAAGCTCCAACTTACCTACAACCCCCACAGAAACTACGCGGAGGGCCAAAGGCCCGGAGCGTGTCTGAGAGGCTCCCAAGCACGCGAAGGCCGCAGGCCGAGCTGCGGGCAGAGTGCTCCCAAGCACGCGAAGGCTGCAGGCCGAGCTGCGTACAGACTGTGCTCCCAAACAAAACAATAACAAAAAGTATCTAAATAAGCGAAGCGGCGGGCCGAAGGCCCGACGCGGAGCTTCGAAACCAAGCGAAGGCCGAAGGCCGAGCTCCGCGTAGGGCCGAAGGCCCGGAGCGTCCCTGATCGGCTCGCCAGCGGACTGGGAAGTTGGAGCTTAAACACGACCCAATAGTAAAAGTGTCTTAGAGAAGCGAAACGACGGGCTGGAGGCCGCAGGCCGAAGGCCCGTCGTGAGCTTCTCAAGACACTTTTACTATTGGGTCGTGTTTAAGCTCCAACTTCCCTACAACCCCCACAGTAACTACGCGGAGGGCCGAAGGCCCGGAGCGTGTCTGAGAGGCTCCCAAGCACGCGAAGGCCGCAGGCCGAGCTGCGTACAGACTGTGCTCCCAAGCAGAACAATAATTATAAGTGTCATAACAAGCGTAGCGGCGGGCCGAAGGCCCGACGCGGAGCTTCGGAACCGAGCGAAGGCCGAAGGCCGAGCTCCGCGTAGGGCCGAAGGCCCGGAGCGTCCCTGATCGGCTCGCCGGCGGACCGGGAAGTTGGAGCTTAAACACGACCCAATAGTAAAAGTGTCTTAGGGAAGCGAAACGACGGGCCGGAGGCCGCAGGCCGGAGGCCGCAGGCCGTAGGCCCGTCGTGAGCTTCTCAAGACACTTTTACTATTGGGTCGTGTTTAAGCTCCAACTTCCCTACAACCCCACAGTAACTACGCGGAGGGCCGAAGGCCCGGAGCGTGTCTGATAGGCTCCCAAGCACGCGAGGCCGCAGGCCGAGCTGCGGGCAGAGAGTGCTCCCAAGCAATTAATCAAACAAGCAAAGCAAAAAAACAAAAAAGCATAGCTCAAAAACAAAAAGCATAAGCATAGCTCAAAAACAAAAAGCAAAAGCATAAGCAAAGCACAAAAAGCAAAGCACAAAAGAACACCGCGGGGCCCTCGGGCCCCGCGCACCTTTAAAAAACTAGTCTATATAATATAAAGCTACAACCCGACTGACATTTTTCAAAAAATAGGCAGAGGGGGTTTTTGCGGGTGGCAGTGTTTGGTGTGGTCGTATAGAGTTTGGTCCTGCGACCCCGGATAGATCAGACCGTCGGTCTACCGGTTCCGGGTAAAAAAATGTTGGACGGCCTGGCCAAACGGCTGGAGTTAGCCGGGGAGTGTTCGACCAAATGTCACAGAGGACCCTGGGCAGTTTTTGACGCCGCCATTTTTTTTTCAAAATGGCCGACTTTTTTTTTTGACAATTTTTCAAATTTATCGTAGAGAGCTCAAATTTTGGTCGTAGAATATCCAAGCGGCCTTGATTCGAATGAAATAAAAAAAAATTTAAAAATGCTACAAATGTGAGAAAACTGGCCACTTTTATTTTGTATGGCAACTTTTAAACCGTAAGAGATAGCCGGGGGGTGCTCGACCAAATGTCATACAGGTCTCGGAGTAGAAAAAAGTTGCATTAAAAAAAATTCAAAATGGCCGACTTTTTTTTTTGAAAAATTTCAAAATGGTCCTAGCGCGCTGAAATTTGGCACATGGGTGGAAGGTCGCCCCAAGATTTGTATTTAAAAAGAAAATTTTGAAAAATTCAAAATGGCGGCCTTTGAGGGCCAATTGAAATTTGAGTGGAGGTTTTTCTTTTAATTACCATAGCTCCGTAACGGTACAAAGAAGTGAAAAGTGCTCAAACAAATGTTATACAGTCACCCGAGGTCCATCGAATTGCGTTAAAAAAAAATCAAAATGGCCGACTTTTTTTTTTGAAAAATTTCAAAATGGTCCGAGCGCACTGAAATTTGGCACACGAGTGGACAGCCGCCCCAACATTAGTATACAAAAAGAAAATTTTGAAAAATTCAAAATGGCGCCCTTTGAAGGCCAATTGAAATTTGTATGGAGGTCTTTTTTTTTAATCCCCATAGCTCCGTAACGGTAGGGAAAAGGTTAAAAGTGCTTGAACTAATGTTGTACAGTTCTCTGAGGTCCATCGAATGGCATTTACAAAATTTCAAAATGGCCGACTTTGAAATTTTTTTTTTTTATTTTCGGTCCGAGCGCGTTCAAATTTGGCAAGTGGTAAGAACGGGGGCCAAAAATAGAAATGAGAAAAAAAAAATTTGGAAAAGTCAAAAACGGTGGCGAGAGGGGACAAAGTCAAATTTCCCTACCAGTTTGTATGGAGTTTTTTTTTAAATCCCCATAGCTCCGTAACGGTAGGAGAAAGGTTAATGGTGCTTAAACTAATATTGTACAGTTATTTGTGGTTCATCGAATGGCATTTACAAAATTTCAAAATGGCCGACTTTGAAATTTTTTTTTTTTATTTTCGGTCCGAGCGCGTTCAAAATTGGCACGTGCTAAGAGCGGGGGCCAAAAATATAAATGAGAAAAAAAAATTTTTGAAAAAGTCAAAAACGGCGGCGAGAGGGGACAAAGTCAAATTTCCCTACCAGCCTTCTACAGCCCGACGGTCATTGCTCCGGTCCAAGTTCCGAGCTGCGTACAGACAGTGCTCCCAAGCAAGTAAATATAAGTAAAAGTGTCTAAAAAGCGACGCGTCGGGCCGGAGGCCGCAGGCCGGAGGTCCAACTTCCCTACAAATCTTACAATCCCCACAGTAACTAGGCGGAGGGCCGAAGGCCCGGAGCGTGTCTGACAGGCTCCCAAGTACGCGAAGGCCGCAGGCCGAGCTGCGGGCAGAGTGCTCCCAAGCACGCGAAGGCCGCAGGCCGAGCTGCGTGCAGACTGTGCTCCCAAGAAAACAATAACAAAAAGTATCTTAACAAGCGAAGCGGCGGGCCGAAGGCCCGACGCGGAGCTTCGAAACCCAGCGAAGGCCGAAGGCCGAGCTCCGCGTAGGGCCGAAGGCCCGGAGCGTCCCTGATCGGCTCGCCGGCGGACCGGGAAGTTGGAGCTTAAACACGACCCAATAGTAAAAGTGTCTTAGAGAAGCGAAACGACGGGCCGGAGGCCGCAGGCCGCAGGCCCGTCGTGAGCTTCTCAAGACACTTTTACTATTGGGGCGTGTTTAAGCTCCAACTTCCCCACAACCCCCACAGTAACTACGCGGAGGGCCGAAGGCCCGGAGCGTGTCTGAGAGACTCCCAAGCACGCGAAGGCCGCAGGCCGAACTGCGGGCAGAGAGTGCTCCCAAGCACGCGAAGGCCGCAGGCCGAGCTGCGTACAGACTGTGCTCCCAAGCGAAACAATAACAAAAAGTATCTTAACAAGCGAAGCGGCGGGCCGAAGGCCCGACGCGGAGCTTCGAAATCCAGCGAAGGCCGAAGGCCGAGCTCCGCGTAGGGCCGAAGGCCCGGAGCGTCCCTGATCGGCTCGCCGGCGGACCGGGAAGTTGGAGCTTAAACACGACCCAATAGTAAAAGTGTCTTAGAGAAGCGAAACGACGGGCCGGAGGCCGCAGGCCGCAGGCCCGTCGTGAGCTTCTCAAGACACTTTTACTATTGGGTCGTGTTTAAGCTCCAACTTCCCTACAACCCCCACAGTAACTACGCGGAGGGCCGAAGGCCCGGAGCGTGTCTGACAGGCTCCCAAGCACGCGAGGCCGCAGGCCGAGCTGCGGGCAGAGAGTGCTCCCAAGCACGCAAAGGCTAAAGCAAAAAAGCAAACAAGCAAAGCAATTAATCAAACAAGCAAAGCACAAAAACAAAAAGCAAAAGCATAAGCATAGCTCAAAAACAAAAAGCAAAAGCAAAAAAACAAAAAAGCAAAAAAAAAACAAAAAAGAACACCGCGGGGCCCTCGGGCCCCGCGCACCTTTAAAAAACTAGTCTATATAATATAAAGCTACAACCCGACTGACATTTTTCCAAAAATAGGCAGAAGGAGTTTTTGCAGGTGGCAGTGTTTGGTGTGGTCGTATAGAGTTTGGTCCTGCGACACCGGATAGATCAGACCGTCGGTCTACCGGTTCCGGGTAAAAAAATGTTGGACGGCCTGGCCAAACGGCTCGAGTTAGCCGGGGAGTGTTCGACCAAATGTCATAGAGGACCCTGGGCAGTTTTTGACGCCGCCATTTTTTTTTCAAAATGGCCGACTTTTTTTTTTGACGATTTTTCAAGTTTGTCGTGGAGAGCTCAAATTTTGGTCATAGAATCTCCAAGTGGCCTTGATTCGAATGAAATAGAAAAAAATTGAAAAATGCTACAAATGTGGGAAAACTGGCCACTTTTATTTTGTATGGCAACTTTTAAACCGCAAGAGATAGCCGGGGGGTGCTCGACCAAATGTCATACAGGTATCCGAGTAGAAAAAAGTTGCATTAAAAAAATTCAAAATGGCCGACTTTTTTTTTTGAAAATTTTCAAAATGGTCCTAGCGCGCTGAGATTTGGCACACGGGTGGACGGTCGCGCTAAGATTAGTATTCAAAAAGAAAATTTTGAAAAATTCAAAATGGCGGCCTTTGAGGGCCAATTGAAATTTGAATGGAGGTTTTTCTTTTAATTACCATAGCTCCGTAACGGTACAAAGAAGTGAAAAGTGCTCAAACAAATGTTATACAGTCACCCGAGGTCGATCGAATGGCATTAAAAAAAAATCAAAATGGCCGACTTTTTTTTTGAAAAATTTCAAAATGGTCCGAGCGCGCTGAAATTTTGCACACGGGTAGACAGCCACCCCAAGATTAGTATTCAAAAAGAAAATTTTGAAAAATTCAAAATGGCGCCCTTTGAAGGCCAATTGAAATTTGTATGGAGGTCCTTTTTTTAAATCCCCATAGCTCCGTAACGGTAGGGAAAAGGTTAATAGTGCTTGAACTAATGTTGTACAGTTATCTGAGGTCCATCGAATGGCATTTACAAAATTTCAAAATGGCCGACTTTGAAATTATTTTTTTTTATTTTCGGTCCGAGCGCGTTCAAATTTGGCACGTGGTAAGAAAGGGGGCCAAAAATAGAAATGAGAAAAAAAAAATTTGGAAAAGTCAAAAACGGTGGCGAGAGGGGACAAAGTCAAATTTCCCTACCAGTTTGTATGGAGGTTTTTTTTTAAATCCCCATAGCTCCGTAACGGTAGGAAAAAGATTAATAGTGCTTAAACTAATGTTGTACAGTTATCTGAGGTCCATCGAATGGCATTTACAAAATTTAAAAATGGCCGACTTTGAATTTTTTTTTTTATTTTCGGTCCGAGCGCGTTCAAATTTGGCACGTGGTAAGAGCGGGGGCCAAAAATAGAAATGAGAAAAAAAAATTTTTGGAAAAGTCAAAAACGGCGGCGAGAGGGGACAAAGTCAAATTTCCCTACCAGCCTGAGGGAGCGTTCTACAGCCCGACGGTCATTGCTCCGGTCCAAGTTCCGAGCTGCGTACAGACAGTGCTCCCAAGCAAGAAAATATAAGTAAAAGTGTCTAAAAAGCGACGCGGCGGGCCGGAGGTCCAACTTCCCTACAAATCTTACAATCCCCACAGTAACTACGCGGAGGGCCGAAGGCCCGGAGCGTGTCTGACAGGCTCCCAAGTACGCGAAGGCCGCAGGCCGAGCTGCGGGCAGAGTGCTCCCAAGCACGCAAAGGCCGCAGGCCGAGCTGCGTGCAGACTGTGCTCCCAAGAAAACAATAACAAAAAGTATCTAAATAAGCGAAGCGGCGGGCCAAAGGCCCGACGCGGAGCTTCGAAACCCAGCGAAGGCCGAAGGCCGAGCTCCGCGTAGGGCCGAAGGCCCGGAGCGTCCCTGATCGGCTCGCCGGCGGACCGGGAAGTTGGAGCTTAAACACGACCCAATAGTAAAAGTGTCCCGGAGGCCGCAGGCCGCAGGCCCGTCGTGAGCTTCTCAAGACACTTTAACTATTGGATCGTGTTTAAGCTCCAACTTCCCTACAACCCCCACAGTAACTACGCGGAGGGCCGAAGGCCCGGAGCGTGTCTGACAGGCTCCCAAGCACGCGAAGGCCGCAGGCCGAGCTGCGGACAGAGAGTGCTTCCAAGCACACAGAGGCTAAAGCAAAAAAGCAAACAAGTAAAGCAAAAAAACAAACAAGCTAAGCAAAGAAACAAAAAAGCAAAAAAGCAAAGCAAAAAAACAAACAAGCAAAGCAAAAAAAAAAACAAAAAAGCAACAAGAAAGACCGCGGGGCCCTCGGGCCCCGCGCACCTTTAAAAAACTAGTCTATATAATATAAAGCTACAACCCGACTGACATTTTTCAAAAAATGGGCAGAAGGGGGATTTGAAGGTGGCAGTGTTTGGTGTGGTCGTATAGAGTTTGGTCCTGCGACCCCGGATAGATCAGACCGTCGGTCTACCGGTTCCGGGTAAAAAAATGTTGGACGGCCTGGCCAAACGGCTGGAGTTAGCCGGGGAGTGTTCGACCAAATGTCATAGAGGACCCTGGGCAGTTTTTGACGCCGCCATTTTTTTTTCAAAATGGCCGACTTTTTTTTTTGACGATTTTTCAAGTTTGTCGCAGAGAGCTCAAATTTTGGTCATAGAATCTCCAAGCGGCCTTGATTCGAATGAAATAAAAAAAAATTGAAAAGTGCTACAAATGTGGGAAAACTGGCCACTTTTATTTTGTATGGCAACTTTTAAACCGTAAGAGATAGCCGGGGGGTGCTCGACCAAATGTCATACAGGTATCCGAGTAGAAAAAAGTTGCATTAAAAAAAATTCAAAATGGCCGACTTTTTTTTTGAAAAATTTCAAAATGGGCCTAGCGCGCTGAGATTTGGCACACGGGTGGAAGGTCACCCCAAGATTTATATTCAAAAAGAAAATTTTGAAAAATTCAAAATGGCGGCCTTTGAGGGCCAATTGAAATTTGAATGGAGGTTTTTCTTTTAATTACCATAGCTCCGTAACGGGACAAAGAAGTGAAAAGTGCTCAAACAAATGTTATACAGTCACCCGAGGTCCATCTAATGGCATTAAAAAAAAATCAAAATGGCCGACTTTTTTTTTTGAAAAATTTCAAAATGGTCCGAGCGCGCTGAAATTTTGCACACGGGTAGAGAGCCACCCCAAGATTAGTATACAAAAAGAAAATTTTGAAAAATTCAAAATGGCGCCCTTTGAAGGACAATTGAAATTTGTATGGAGGTCTTTTTTTTTAATCCCCATAGCTCCGTAACGGTAGGGAAAAGGTTAAAAGTGCTTGAACTAATGTTGTACAGTTATCTGAGGTCCATCGAATGGCATTTACAAAATTTCAAAATGGCCGACTTTGAAAAATTTTTTTTTTATTTTCGGTCCGAGCGCGTTCAAATTTGGCACGTGGTAAGAACGGGGGCCAAAAATAGAAATGAGAAAAAAAAAATTTGGAAAAGTCAAAAACGGTGGCGAGAGGGGACAAAGTCAAATTTCCCTACCAGTTTGTATGGAGGTTTTTTTTTAAATCCCCATAGCTCCGTAACGGTAGGAAAAAGGTTAATAGTGCTTAAACTAATGTTGTACAGTTATCTGAGATCCATTGAATGGCATTTACAAAATTTCAAAATGGCCGACTTTGAAATTTTTTTTTTTTTTCGGTCCGAGCGCGTTCAAATTTGGCACGTGGTAAGAGCGGGGCCAAAAAAAGAAATGAGAAAAAAATTTTTGGAAAAGTCAAAAACGGCGGCGAGAGGGGACAAAGTCAAATTTCCCTACCAGCCTGAGGGAGCGTTCTACAGCCCGACGGTCATTGCTCCGGTCCAAGTTCCGAGCTGCGTACAGACAGTGCTCCCAAGCAAGAAAATATAAGTAAAAGTGTCTAAAAAGCGACGCGGCGGGCCGGAGGCCGCAGGCCGGAGGTCCAATTTCCCTACAAATCCTACAATCCCCACAGTAACTACGCGGAGGACCGAAGGCCCGGAGCGTGTCTGACAGGCTCCCAAGTACGCGAAGGCCGCAGGCCGAGCTGCGGGCAGAGTGCTCCCAAGCACGCGAAGGCCGCAGGCCGAGCTGCGTGCAGACTGTGCTCCCAAGAAAACAATAACAAAAAGTATCTAAATAAGCGAAGCGGCGGGCCAAAGGCCCGACGCGGAGCTTCGAAACCCAGCGAAGGCCGAAGGCCGAGCTCCGCGTAGGGCCGAAGGCCCGGAGCGTCCCTGATCGGCTCGCCGGCGGACCGGGAAGTTGGAGCTTAAACACGACCCAATAGTAAAAGTGTCTTAGAGAAGCGAAACGACGGGCCGGAGGCTGCAGGCCGTAGGCCCGTCGTGAGCTTCTCAAGACACTTTTAATATTGGGTAGTGTTTAAGCTCCAACTTACCTACAACCCCCACAGAAACTACGCGGAGGGCCAAGGCCCGGAGCGTGTCTGAGAGGCTCCCAAGCACGCGAAGGCCGCAGGCCGAGCTGCGGGCAGAGTGCTCCCAAGCACGCGAAGGCTGCAGGCCGAGCTGCGTACAGACTGTGCTCCCAAACAAAACAATAACAAAAAGTATCTAAATAAGCGAAGCGGCGGGCCGAAGGCCCGACGCGGAGCTTCGAAACCAAGCGAAGGCCGAAGGCCGAGCTCCGCGTAGGGCCGAAGGCCCGGAGCGTCCCTGATCGGCTCGCCAGCGGACTGGGAAGTTGGAGCTTAAACACGACCCAATAGTAAAAGTGTCTTAGAGAAGCGAAACGACGGGCTGGAGGCCGCAGGCCGAAGGCCCGTCGTGAGCTTCTCAAGACACTTTTACTATTGGGTCGTGTTTAAGCTCCAACTTCCCTACAACCCCCACAGTAACTACGCGGAGGGCCGAAGGCCCGGAGCGTGTCTGAGAGGCTCCCAAGCACGCGAAGGCCGCAGGCCGAGCTGCGTACAGACTGTGCTCCCAAGCAGAACAATAATTATAAGTGTCATAACAAGCGTAGCGGCGGGCCGAAGGCCCGACGCGGAGCTTCGGAACCGAGCGAAGGCCGAAGGCCGAGCTCCGCGTAGGGCCGAAGGCCCGGAGCGTCCCTGATCGGCTCGCCGGCGGACCGGGAAGTTGGAGCTTAAACACGACCCAATAGTAAAAGTGTCTTAGGGAAGCGAAACGACGGGCCGGAGGCCGCAGGCCGGAGGCCGCAGGCCGTAGGCCCGTCGTGAGCTTCTCAAGACACTTTTACTATTGGGTCGTGTTTAAGCTCCAACTTCCCTACAACCCCACAGTAACTACGCGGAGGGCCGAAGGCCCGGAGCGTGTCTGATAGGCTCCCAAGCACGCGAGGCCGCAGGCCGAGCTGCGGGCAGAGAGTGCTCCCAAGCAATTAATCAAACAAGCAAAGCAAAAAAACAAAAAAGCATAGCTCAAAAACAAAAAGCATAAGCATAGCTCAAAAACAAAAAGCAAAAGCATAAGCAAAGCACAAAAAGCAAAGCACAAAAGAACACCGCGGGGCCCTCGGGCCCCGCGCACCTTTTAAAAACTAGTCTATATAATATAAAGCTACAACCCGACTGACATTTTTCCAAAAATGGGCAGAAGGAGTTTTTGCAGGTGACAGTGTTTGGTGTGGTCGTATAGAGTTTGGTCCTGCGACCCCGGATAGATCAGACCGTCGGTCTACCGGTTCCGGGTAAAAAAATGTTGGACGGCCTGGCCAAACGGCTGAAGTTAGCCGGGGAGTGTTCGACCAAATGTCATAGAGGACCCTGGGCAGTTTTTGACGCCGCCATTTTTTTTTTCAAAATGGCCGACTTTTTTTTTTGACAATTTTTCAAATTTATCGTGGAGTGCTCAAATTTTGGTCGTAGAATCTCCAAGTGGCCTTGATTCGAATGAAATAAAAAAAATTTGAAAAATGCTACAAATGTGGGAAAACTGGCCACTTTTATTTTGTATGGCAACTTTTAAACCGTAAGAGATAGCCGGGGGGTGCTCGACCAAATGTCATACAGGTATCCGAGTAGAAAAAAGTTGCATTAAAAAAAATTCAAAATGGCCGACTTTTTTTTTTGAAAAATTTCAAAATGGTCCTAGCGCGCTGAGATTTGGCACACGGATGGAAGGTGGCCCCAAGATTTATATTCAAAAAGAAAATTTTGAAAAATTCAAAATGGCGGCCTTTGAGGGCTAATTGAAATTTGAGTGGAGGTTTTTCTTTTAATTACCATAGCTCCGTAACGGTACAAAGAAGTGAAAAGTGCTCGAACAAATGTTATACCGTCACCCGAGGTCCATCGAATGGCATTAAAAAAAAATCAAAATGGCCGACTTTTTTTTTTGAAAAATTTCAAAATGGTCCGAGCGCGCTGAAATTTTGCACACGGGTAGACAGCCACCCCAAGATTAGTATACAAAAAGAAAATTTTGAAAAATTCAAAATGGCGCCCTTTGAAGGCCAATTGAAATTTGTATGGAGGTCCTTTTTTTAAATCCCCATAGCTCCGTAACGGTAGGGAAATGGTTAATAGTGCTTGAACTAATGTTGTACAGTTATCTGAGGTCCATCGAATGGCATTTACCAAATTTCAAAATGGCCGACTTTGAAATTTTTTTTTTTTATTTTCGGTCCGAGCGCGTTCAAATTTGGCACGTGGTAAGAAAGGGGGCCAAAAATAGAAATGAGAAAAAAAAAAAATTTGGAAAAGTCAAAAACGGTGGCGAGAGGGGACAAAGTCAAATTTCCCTACCAGTTTGTATGGAGGTTTTTTTTTAAATCCCCATAGCTCCGTAACGGTAGGAAAAAGGTTAATAGTGCTTAAACTAATGTTGTACAGTTCTCTGAGGTCCATCGAATGGCATTTACAAAATTTCAAAATGGCCGACTTTGAAATTTTTTTTTTTATTTTCGGTCCGAGCGCGTTCAAATTTGGCACGTGGTAAGAACGGGGGCCAAAAATAGAAATGAGAAAAAAACATTTTTGGAAAAGTCAAAAACGGCGGCGAGAGGGGACAAAGTCAAATTTCCCTACCAGCCTGAGGGAGCGTTCTACAGCCCGACGGTCATTGCTCCGGTCCAAGTTCCGAGCTGGGTACAGACAGTGCTCCCAAGCAAGAAAATATAAGTAAAAGTGTCTAAAAAGCGACGCGGCGGGCCGGAGGACGCAGGCCGGAGGTCCAACTTCCCTACAAATCCTACAATCCCCACAGTAACTACGCGGAGGGCCGAAGGCCGGAGCGTGTCTGACAGGCTCCCAAGTACGCGAAGGCCGCAGGCCGAGCTGCGGGCAGAGTGCTCCCAAGCACGCGAAGGCCGCAGGCCGAGCTGCGTGCAGACTGTGCTCCCAAGAAAACAATAACAAAAAGTATCTAAATAAGCGAAGCGGCGGGCCAAAGGCCCGACGCGGAGCTTCGAAACCCAGCGAAGGCCGAAGGCCGAGCTCCGCGTAGGGCCGAAGGCCCGGAGCGTCCCTGATCGGCTCGCCGGCGGACCGGGAAGTTGGAGCTTAAACACGACCCAATAGTAAAAGTGTCTTAGAGAAGCGAAACGACGGGCCGGAGGCCGCAGGCCGCAGGCCCGTCGTGAGCTTCTCAAGACACTTTTACTATTGGGGCGTGTTTAAGCTCCAACTTCCCCACAACCCCCACAGTAACTACGCGGAGGGCCGAAGGCCCGGAGCGTGTCTGAGAGACTCCCAAGCACGCGAAGGCCGCAGGCCGAGCTGCGGGCAGAGAGTGCTCCCAAGCACGCGAAGGCCGCAGGCCGAGCTGCGTACAGACTGTGCTCCCAAGCGAAACAATAACAAAAAGTATCTTAACAAGCGAAGCGGCGGGCCGAAGGCCCGACGCGGAGCTTCGAAACCCAGCGAAGGCCGAAGGCCGAGCTCCGCGTAGGGCCGAAGGCCCGGAGCGTCCCTGATCGGCTCGCCGGCGGACCGGGAAGTTGGAGCTTAAACACGACCCAATAGTAAAAGTGTCTTAGAGAAGCGAAACGACGGGCCGGAGGCCGCAGGCACACTTTTACTATTGGGTCGTGTTTAAGCTCCAACTTCCCTACAACCCCCACAGTAACTACGCGGAGGGCCGAAGGCCCGGAGCGTGTCTGACAGGCTCCCAAGCACGCGAGGCCGCAGGCCGAGCTGCGGGCAGAGAGTGCTCCCAAGCACGCAAAGGCTAAAGCAAAAAAGCAAACAAGCAAAGCAATAAATCAAACAAGCAAAGCAAAAAAACATAAAGCAAAGCAAAAAACAATAAAGCAAAGCACAAAAGAACACCGCGGGGCCCTCGGGCCCCGCGCACCTTTAAAAAACTAGTAAAACTTACTAAAATCTCAATTCATCAAAAAAATCTTGGTAACAAAATAGGAATAATAAAAACTGAACCCCGCACGGAATGTTCGGGAAAATCCGTTCGGTCGATTTTGCTGAAATTTTGTGAAAAGATAGCCTCTAATACTCTAATTAACTGTGCGAAGATGCAACCTTAATTAATGACTAGTTTTCAAAATATAACGATTTTAGGTTTAACGAAAAATGAAGTAAGTATATATGACGCTAATATGCACTTACTACCTTTTTCCCGAAGTAAATTTTATTACGATATTAAAATGTTTTTGATATATATAAATCGTTTCACAAGGCTTTTAAAATATTGTTGACAAAGTTACTTACACTACAAGACTACGATGAATACTTAGTATGCGTAGTCGTTTTCCGTAATAAGAACAAACACTTTGGATCATTATTTAAAGTCTATGTTTTAAAGTTCCGAGTAGGTACCTAATTAGTAATTACAATAAATATATACAATCGTAGGTAATTAATGAAGATACGAGTGCCAATATGTTAATGTACAGAAACGGCGGTTTTCACGCGGTTATCATTATCTTCTCTATCTATGAAGTAGCGAGACCAATGCGAACTTGCGAAGACGTGCGGCAATAAGAACTCATGCAAAGTGTCATAAATAATTAATCAGTGTCATGCTGACACTATGTTTTTTTCCGATAATAGCAAAATATTCTGTGACCGTCTCCCGACCCCGATCAGGTATCTCCTGGATCTGCGACTCATTTGTTGATCTTTTAAACGCTACTGCAAGCGATATTGGCATAATTGTGTTTTGACTGCATTGTAGTCATACGCTAGAGTGGTAAGAAGTAAACATGTTATATTACTGTTGCAAATGATACATTTTGCCCTTTGAAATGGCTTTTCAAAACAGGATTCCTTGTTTTATATGCAATGCTGCCTTAGTGCCACGAGCAATGGTGCGACTGCTTAGAAAAGACGGAGATATTTTGGTTGAATTAGCAAAGGAAAGGCGGGATCAGGCCGGTGGATTAGCAGTCGACATTAATGGTGACACTCGTATTTGCATTAATTGTAATTTTTTAATTACTCGTGACATTCAGATACTGAATGATAATCCCCAACACCTGCGTTTAAATATTTTACGTCAAACGACTTCGCATACTTGTTGTATATGCAACGGCGTTAATAATATTCATATATTGTCACTGGAATGTCGGGTTTATATATTTACGAAAAAAAACATCTATGTACCTTATAAGTAAGTTGCAGAGCACACTTAGATGAAAGAGGGATTTTGGCACAGGGTATTTTAGAGAATCTGAGATATGTCAACAGGCCATTTTCATTAAACGGAAATGAGTTACAAATGTTATTGAATGGATTACGCGACGAAGTAAATATCAGTTCTCAGCGGCGATATCAAGATGAGAGGGAATTGTCAGATGAACAGTTTAAAGCAGTTTCTCCTGTTAATAAAGAAGATTTTCTTGATTTATATAATTACTGCGACCGTGTGCCTGTACAAGATGAATATCGTTATGTGAGCAAAAAAGATCTCTTATGTTTTCTTTGTAAGTTACGGCAAGGTGTTAGTGATGAATTCTTGTGGGTTCTATTCCACTACTCGTCCAGACAAGCGGCAAGTCTAGCTGTGAGTTTAGTGAGACAATCTTTAGGGACCCGTTTTATTCGCGAGAACATAGGCTTCGAAGCCATAACAAGAGAAGACTACATAGAGAGACACGTAACCAATTTTGCCAATCAGTTATATAATCGCATACCAGATATCCCTAAAGCTTTAGTGTACAATGACTGCACATATTTAGACATAGAAAAAAGTTCTTGTTTCAAGACTTTGAGACAATCTTTCTGCACTCACAAAAAGAAACATTTGGTTAAACCCTCAATGTTGGTTGCTCCTGATGGGTATATTTTAGATATTCAAGGACCTTACTTCTCTAATGCGAACAATAATGATGCTAGAATTCTTGTCAATGAGTTAGACAACGATTTTCGCGGAATGAGTGACTGGTTACAACCACAGGACATCTTCATTGTGGATCGTGGTTACAGAGATGCAATCCCCAGATTACAGGAATTAGGTATACAAACAATAATGCCACCCGTTTTAAGACCTGGTCAAAGTCAACTAACAACTGAGGACGCGAATTATGCACGGATTGTGACAAAAACGAGATAGGTAGTAGAGGCACGTAACGGTCATCTAAAAAATGTATTTAAATTCTTTGGCCATATGATTTCGACATCCCATGTTCCGAATTTGAACACATTTCTTTTAATAACTGGAGCTATCATAAATAAATACTATGGACCTATTACAATGCCGGATTGTAATGGCCAGGTAGCCAATGCAATGCTCCGTCGCGTCGAAGACATTAATGTTGTACAGGCACGGATTGAAGCTGAAAATCTTAACCGGAGAAGAGCACGATGGATCCCACTAACTCCTGCACAAATACCGTTATTTCCACGGTTAGACCTGGCGTACTTGCACTCCATCACATTTGGTACATACCAAGTTAAACTATCTCCAGGATATATTCAAGATAGTACATTGCGTCATATGAACGACCTAGCAGCGGAAGACGAAGACGAACGAGTTTTCGAAATCGATGGAAACTTCAATGAGCCAGGATTTATAAAAATAAGGGCTACATCGCGATTTCGAAACGCAGCATTTTATTATGTGTGGATTGCATTTGACCTAGAACACAATAACGTTGAAAATGAAGACCCAATATTGGGCTATTATTGCACCTGTAAAAGTGGAGCAAGAACGATCGGTACATGCGGTCACGTAACAGCAATCTTGTGGTTTTTAGGTTTTGCCCGATATGAAGAGAACATAAAGTACCCATCATTAAGAACACTTTATGCCATTCTTAATGCACAAATGTAGCGTTGTAAATACAATTAGATATAAGCTAATTATTAGTTGTACAGTTTAACATCGTAGTATAAGATAGCTTGAACCTTCAAATATTTTTTTTACCCGATATTGCCACGAATATATTTAGATATATATAAATATATTTACACGTTAGATAATTAGGATTATAATACGTCATATTATTACTACTATGAAATAATTTTATCTTAAAACAACCTTGGGAAAAAGGTAGTAAGTGCATATTAGCATCATATATACTTACTTCATTTTTCGTTAAACCTAAAATCGTTATATTTTGAAAACTAGTCATTAATTAAGGTTGCGTCTTCGCACAGTTAATTAGAGTATTAGAGGCTATCTTTTCACAAAATTTCAGCAAAATCGACCGAACGGATTTTTCCGAACATTTCGTGCGGGGTTCTTTAACTTTTTCCTTAATTTTTGTACAAACTTTTCCAGAACTGCTGATATACATAGTATCTGATCATACGAATCGTATAGGATAATCATTTTGTTAAAAATTAAGTGTTATTCATTAAGAGTTTTTTTTTATCTGACCGCTTGGTCAGCAATATACGCCGTCGAACTTAATTTGATATGGCATAAACGTCATGTCGTAGTGACGTTTAGGTAGGTACGCTAATTGATGTGGACGTAATACATTGCGTGCTGAACTATTATGTGTGAAAAACAAATCTCATCTATTTAAAAAAAACCCTGTAGTGAGGCTCCTTAGGTCCGATACTAATCGTTATTAAGGTATTCGCTCGTATGGAATACACACGCTGTATACACCGTGTTTTTATTGCTTAAAGTGATATCCTGCGATTCAGGCATAACCTTGTGCAGGTGTTACAGGCAAGATCTATATTTTCAATATTTTTTAGCAATGTTGAACTACAAGAAATACTGCGACATACTCGTATCATGGTCATGTCTAATCATAAGTTTCACTGTATCAATAAAGTACCTATTTTGATTTAGATTTTTGATTTTGATTGAATTCCGTTAACTTCAGTGTATAGTTAGGTCCATTATAGGAAACAGAATATCATAGTTAGTTTTTTTTAATTCGTAGTTTTTTCTTTAAAACACCATACACCTGCGATAGATGTTACATCAATTTCTGTTGACATGTCATAGTTTTGACACTTACGTCACAGTATAAT
The DNA here is from genome assembly GCF_023078275.1 of Leguminivora glycinivorella. Lineage (NCBI taxonomy): Eukaryota > Metazoa > Arthropoda > Insecta > Lepidoptera > Tortricidae > Leguminivora > Leguminivora glycinivorella. The sequence continues at coordinate 27,112,044 of NC_062974.1, forward strand.
AAAGAGTACTAGCGTACAGTATGGCCCCTCCTGCTCTCCGCTGAAAGTGCCGCCCATCCCCTCTCGGTTACCTCACAGTTACCGCCTGTCAAAAACGCGAACAGTCGACCTGTCATATTTCACTCATACAAGCATTGTACGCGTTCACCTACACGAGCTTAGACTGTGTGCGAGGAACGCGCCTCTTTCATATATTTGATCGCCAGTGTCCGAGGTGTGCTTACGTAGTAGAGTTAATTGTAAAACCCGTTTCTCAACAGCAATTGATGTAAAATCTATCGCAGGTGTATGTTTTTTTAGAATTTAAGAAAACTAACTATGCCATTCTGTTTCCTATAATGGACCGAACTATACGCCGAAGTGAACCTAATTCAATAAAAGCACGACGTACAAGTAGGTTTAATTTATTTACTTAAACTGGAGTTAAGTAGGTAGATGCTTAGACTAAGGTAAATACGAAAAGGTATTTACCCAGTTTACCCACAGATGAACGTATTACCTCAATAAGATAACTGAACCAATAAGATAACTAATAAGTACCATAGATGAATAAACTTATCTATTCGCGGATTAGCAAAGGAAAGTTCTAGTTTAAGATTAACATGGATTTCCGCAAAGTAACGCCTGATTCCATCGATTATCCAAATTATAAACAAATCAATTATTTTTGGAGTCGGGGCCAGCCTGCGTATGGTTGGGTGGGGCAAACAGGAAATAGCAAGGCGACCAACAAGTCTGGTACCGACTACAAAAATAATTGATTTGGTTATAATTTGGATGTTTAGATTATTGCAATCCGATAAGAAATCTGAATTCAAAGGTTTATTATTTTTTGCTTTTTAGTTTCTCCGTGTTTTGTAACGCGCTTATTTTTGAAGGCGGTTTTATTTTTTGTTATTAATTACTCGATAACCGGTAGAGTTAAGAAGCTAGTTTCTTAGAGAAATTAATTGTGTGTGATCTAAAGAACCGTTTCTTAAAGTTAATGGAATTCAATAAAAACAGGGTGTTTATGCCAGTTACATATATGACTTTCATTTAATAATTTTAAGAACAAACATAAGTTTTTTTGTCTTACCGACAATGAATAAAAATCTAGTTCACACTTTCACTAGTTCTATTTTTTTTAACATTTTCTCACTTACCCCAAGATAACAAAGAATTCACGTATTAAATTAATCCCGACCTCCGCCACGTCATGGGAACTTTTTAATTAATTCTCACGTGACTTAATTACTAAGTAGAAGTTTGATTACCTCCCGTAGAGTACCTGCAACTAGATCCCGTATTAAAGGCAGGTTTTCCGTGGGTGTACATTAGAGAGAAACTAAAGTAGCAAAAAAAAACAGAAGTAGGTAAGAACCTTTAAACACGGCTGTAATATTTAATGACATTACCTCTTATAGACCAATCGTTAAGAGCGTGTGACTTTCATTACAGAGGTCTCGGGTTCGAACACTGGTTCCTAGTGTTCGTACCACTTGAGTTTTTCGGATCTTAAAGCGAAATATCATTTTGATATTTGCCAGTCGTTTTACGCAAATGAACGAGTAAATTATTTTTGCAACAAATGATACACCGTCTAGTGGAGGTGGTCTCTAGTCACAGGTAACAAGACAATGCCACAGATACCAGATCTTATTATCAGTGTTTGTCTTGGCTTTATGTAAATGTAGGTTATACTAGCGTAAAATATCTAACACTCTGTCGAGTGGAGGTAATCTCTAGTCACAGGTAACAAGACAATGCCACAGATACCAGATCTTATTATCAGTGTTTGTCTTGACTCTATGCAAATGTAGGTTATACTAGCGTAAAATATCTAACACTCTGTCGAGTGGAGGTGATCTCTAGTCACAGGTATAGAGATGTGTCGTTCGCGAGTGAGTGATTTAAAAGAACTATATCTTTTGACTGAACTTGTTCACTCTTCAACTCAGTAGCGATTCAACTCGCTCATTTCGCTCAGTAACTCACCTATCTCAGAGTTACTTGCGCGCTCTTTCCCACTCATGATTCGAATGAGCGGGCTGAACCAAAAGAGCGAAACGATGCAAATGTTTCGAATGACAGCTTCGGAGCGATTCGGAAGGATTGGGTTTGGCAATATGGCGGTATCGTATGTCACGATTCGCCATCTTGCTACAAATAGTCTGACAGATTCACTGAGCGGAATGAGCGAAATGAGTGATATATATCACCGCGAGCGAAAGATATGAATCAATCTTTTCATCTCAGTGAAGCGTTTTGCGCATCTCTACACAGGTAACAAGCCAATGCCACAGATACCAGATCTTATTATCAGTGTTTGTCTTGGCTTTATGCAAATGTAGGTTATACTAGCGTAAAATATCTAACACTCTGTCGAGTGGAGGTGATCTCTAGTCACAGGTAACAAGCCAATGCCACAGATACCAGATCTTATTATGAGTGTTTGTCTTGGCTTTATGCAAATGTAGATTGTTCTAGCGGAAAATTCAGTTGTTAAACAACGTTAAAGTTTTTATGCATTTTTATGAATTATTAAGAGAAATAAATTAATAATAACATCATAGATGTATCTGGATTATTAGTCAAAGCGGGCTTGCTATCCGAACCGATGTTTCATATACATCAAATTTAATATTAGATTTAGATACGATTATGGATTATAAGCAGTGGTTAAAAAATTGTATCTATATATATTTCTATGTCTTTTCTTCCTCTATTTCTTCCGCTATGTTGCTTGCTTTAACAAAATGTCATCCGCTTCCCGCTCTTTTTCACTAATGTTGGTACAGTGTCATATGTGTCATGTAATATGTTTTGTTTTTGTCTGTATCGTCCATAACATTGTTTTGGACGACACAGTTTTCATTTTAGGTTCCCGACCTATCCTTCCAAAAATTAAATCAAAATATCACCGAACACTCTCGTTAAAAAAAAAGTCAAAAGTCCTCACCATGATATTGGCAAAATCCACCTGGCTTAAATTAGCGAGGAGTAAAAGCCATGAAAGAAAAAAAAAGAAGCAGTGGTTTTTAGTCCGTACTGTTATCTTTAAAACATTGTTTGGATTGTGTAGTTATTATACTCTTACTAGCCATACGATCTCTCCATATCATTGAGTAATTATTACTTCGTATAGAGGAGCTATAGCAAACAACGAACGTGTCACAGCCTGTAAGCTGAAGGCGGGGAGAGGGGGCGGGGTGTGAACCAATGGCCTGCTTCCGTAACGTCGCAAGCGCTACGATTTTACTCGGCGCTTACGACCTTTCGGTCGCGATGATGAGCCCTGCATAGAGTGCATAGATTAGAAGTCGTAGTATAGAAGTGACATGGGTTTACATGGGCATTTTTTTAATTTATGACTCTCAATTAGCGTGAGTTGTTAACAAATAACATAAATCGCTGTTAGTTTTGTAACGACAATCAAGCTTGAAATCTGTATTTACTTAAAACTAAACTTTTTTCACTTCTGAATTTAGATTATAGCTTAGTATAATTTACATAATTAAAACAAAAACGATATTTTTATTGAAATTCCATGCTTAATTATCGTTGCAAAACTGACAGCGATTTAACTTTTTTTTAACAATTCTGTGAGTCAGGCAGGTTAGGTACTGCACTTACATTTACATACTCACATGAAATTCGACACGCGTATTGAGAATCTGTTATAGATCGACATGTCGGAAAACTCTGACAATAATAATTAAATAACCTTTTTTGCGTCGATAAATATATATAATTTCATGTATGATAGGAAACTTGAACTAACTTGCGATATTGTCACGTCTGCTTTTGTTGCATTTTTTACTCTTTGGTTTCAACGAAACATGGCCGCCGCAACATGGCGCTTCGGCATGAGATTATATTGATACATTTTTTGAAAAGCAAGCGTGTTTAAACAAAAATGCAGTAAACCTACGTATGAAAAGTCAATCCTTGGCTTTTGTTAGATTTTACTGAGCAGTTTGTACAGTACCTCACTACACATGACGGCATTATTTAGACGAAATATTTTTCATTGCGATACGTCAAACTACCTCAGCCGTTCGGCACAGACTAAGCGCGTTTGTGCCGATCGGCTCTAAGTGTTGTTACACAAAATCAAGTTGAGGTGCCCTCTCTAGTTAACATAATTACTCAAAGCTCCATATACACCTTATATTACGTACGTGCTGTTAAGAAAATATTCATTTCACTTAACCAATAAGGTAAAACTTCCCCAACAAAGTAAAACCGCGTATAAAACTTAAGCCCTCTGAAATTAATTATTCCCGTAAGTCCACAACTTTAAAATATGGCCGAAGTTAGACACTAGCGCCACCTGTTGTCCGGTAGCGGAACTTTTACGAAACGCAGCAAGAAGTAGCGCGTTCAGGCGGTTTTTAGACGTTTCTCGTTTGTGCCGGTATCAGGCTTAAGTACTAGGCTTTTTATGAGTAAAGGGTTATGAGTTTTTGTTTGTTCTTTAGGGTTCCGCTCTTTATATATGTACAAACTTTGGTATCAGCAACGTCTGTGTTTTTGCGGTTGTAAATGTAAGGGGCAATTATAACTACTTGCTATCATTTTTTTTAATACTACATCGGTGGCAAACTAGCATACTTTCCGCCTGATGATAGCCTATGGACGCCTGTAACTCAATGGGTGTCACTACATGCGCGCTGGCGACCCATTAGAAACACGTACACTCCTTTTTGCTGTGTACTTATTTCTAAGGAGGGAGGGGTCGTTTGCGTATATCATGTAATTCATTAGACTTATATTGACCGGGATATAGACCGTGATTACCATTTTGATTTTCGTCGAGCTCCCGATATTTCGACGCAGTTGCATGCATCATGATCACGGAAAACTGACGAAGGCGGCTGGATGTCAAAGTGGGCGGGTGGGTGGATAAGTCTAATGAAAATAACCGTGAACCATTCAAAACTCTTATCATGTAATTCGTTTCCTAGTTTGCCTCTAATAGTATATAAGAATGTCTACAGAGCAGCATTAAGATGTTCTCAAAAATGGTGCAAAAGAGACCCATCAACTTTCATCTCCTGCTGCTCCATGACGTCTATTGGTCCAAAGACTGAGTCAATAAAGTCTAAGGTTTCCCTAAATTTGATAGCTAGTTACATAACAACACAAATTTCACCGGCTTTCTCGCTTTCTGCGGGCACAGGCCAGTCGCATCCAGTAGAGTTTCTAGCGCACGTTCCGATATACTAAAATATGTTATAATGTTATAATTACGCTATTTATTATATTGTCTTCGGTTACCGCGATAGTTACTCATGAAATAAAACTATGTAATAATAGTTTTATTTCATACGCTATTTATTCTTACACCCGTTCATAAATCATACGCACTAAGAATTATTTGAATATACAAGGGTAAAACGCTTCGTAGTTTTTTATGCCCTTTCCTCTGTGGTGAGATGAGCCGAATGGCAATCGTCGACGCCAGACGCCGACAGAAATGCAGTCACTCTGTCGCGCCAATAGCAAGAGCGATAGAGATGTAAATAGTTACGAAACAGATATTATCGTTGTGCAATCGGGTACACACGCAGCATCGGGTGTCTATCATTGCGCAGTTTTAAACAGATATATTATACATTTTTGATAATCCTGAGATGAAAAGTTAGCAAAGGCATGAAGAAAATATTTAGGAACGATAGAAGAAATATTAAGTATAAGGCGTCGAACACAACTCTCGTACTTGTAGGCTTGACGATGTCAATACGTAAACCCTGATGAGGAATATGGCGGTTTAGCACAACTTGCCTTGTCGCGCGCGAGTCCATACATCAAGCGCGACTTCAAGTATGGACTCGCGCACGATAAGGCAAGTTGTGCTGAAGATAGGTGCGGTATACTGTGGACGGTGGTGCGTTCAAAAATCTTGGTAGGTTTTCCACCTTAAATTAACGAATTATATATATTAAAAAAACCGGTCAAGTGCGAGTCGGACTCGCCCACCGAGGGTTCCGTACAAACTTTCAAACTCCCCAGTTAAAATAATCTCATGTTTTCACATAACTCTAACGACTTGACTAGAAGACAAAAGTATAGGTACTAATGAGCATTATTGTGTATAGCGCCATCTCTCGGTGAATGCGCTAACTAATTTGCGCGACCATAGTATGTTGGTTTTTCAGGGATTATTCTTTATAATGTTAACCGATTTAAAAAAAAATTACTTTATTGGAAAGAAGATGATTTACGTAACATCTCGTATTAATTTGAAGTACTATATACATCCGCAAAGGTGGGTAAATTAAAAGTAAAAATCTGAAAAGTTTTTTGTAAATTAAAAAAAAAGTTTTCAAGATACAAACACGATTATATTTTTCCTGTAATATATAGCATAAAACCAATGTTCACTAAAATTTTCATAATTTTTCGTTGGTAAACTTCGGAGATAAGGGGGGGGGGAACGGTATTTTTTTTTACATTTTTCTTCAAAATAATTTTTTTTCCACAACAAAAAAATTATAAAAAATAGTTTATTTACGTTCAATTTGAGCTCTTTCTAACGATACCCCACTTAACCTAGTAACTTGAAATTTACAGTTTGCCCCCCTTTCATTTTGACCATTTTCTACAATTAAAATTAATAAATTTAAAAAAATTATACCTTCTATTTGTAGAGGTTCACAATGTTCACAACTATTCCAAATTTCAAGTTGATAGCATTAGTAGTTCTCGAGATATTTAGGAATGTGACAGACGGACAGACAGACGGACAGAGTCGCACCATAAGGGTTCCTGTTGTACCTTTTTGGTACGGAACCCTAAAAAGAATGCTAGCTTGGCGGTTACGAGTGGATTTTAATAATCTATTATCAGTTTGAGGCATATTCAAAATTGCCTATTAGATACTATCTATGCAGCTAGCTCGCGAGTGCCCCATCTATCTTACACCAGATGCAGCAACTTGGCCCACTCACATTTAACTTTGGGAGTAATTTGCCTAAGTTCCGAGATACTTCAAACTTTATGGTATAATTCGGAATGTCCTTATTAAAAAAATGTTTATTTTTAGGGTTCCGTAGTCAACTAGGAACCCTTATAGTTTCGCCATGTCTGTCTGTCTGTCCGTCCGTCCGTCCGTCCGTCCGTCCGTCCGTCCGTCCGTCCGTCCGTCCGTCCGTCCGTCCGTCCGTCCGCGGATAATCTCAGTAACCGTTAGCACTAGTAAGCTGAAATTTGGTGCCAATATGATTATGCTGAGACGGGACCATTTCGTGATAAACTTGTCCATCCCTTATACTTTTGTAGTTCTTAGCCTTTTTATGCATAATGTGTATTATTGATTGATTGATTGATATATCAATTACGCCGACAAAGTGGTAAAATAAAAAGTGGAAAATAATGTTTTGTTAGGGTACCCCCCCTACATGTAAAGTGGGGACTGATTTTTTTTTCATTCCAACCCCAACGTGTGATAATATCACAACAATATATTATATTGTTGGATAGGTATTTAAAAATGAATAAGGGTTTACTAAGATCGTTTTTTGATAATATTAATATTTTCGGAAATAATCGCTCCTTAAGGAAAAAAAAGTGTGTCCGGGGGGAAGGGGGGCCTCTAACTTTTGAACCATATATTTAAAAAATATGAAAAAAATCACAAAAGTAGAACTTTATAAAGACTTTCTAGGAAAATTATTTTGAACTTGATAGGTTCAGTAATTTTTGAGAAAAATACGGAAAACTACGGAACCCTGCACTGAGCGTGGCCCGACACGCTCTTGGCCGGTTTTTTATAGGTGGCATGTCAGTGATAGAGCGTCGAATGTTCATTATACTTGTACGTTTTAGTTTTGAACAAAATTTTAAGCTCTTCAAAATTTCCCCAATCCAGATCGCAGTTTGAACAGATGTAATTTTCAAACTCTTTGTAACAAAACAGCAGTCGGAAAACTTTTATTTAGCAACCGGCTGAGCAAAGGTAAGCAGGAGGTAATGGAGTTAGCAACACTCGAGATCTGAAACGCAATCTCGTTAAGCTTTGACTAATGTGGCTCATTTTCTAAATTCAAACTGTGTAAGCACTTGGGTTTTGCTGTTTAGCTAAGTTGCGATTGCATGTTGTAAAATTTAAATACAGGGTGAAGTTACAAGATCGTTCAAACTTTGCATAGTGACTTCTGAGGTCATAAGGAACAACTTTTATTATGGGACCAATGCTGAAATCGCGAAAAAAAATTTTACTGTTCCATAGAAATGAGCGGCGTCGGTCGAAATGTATGAAACAGCTAAATTTTTTTTGGGATTTCAGCACTGGTCCTAAACCCTGTTTTTATTGAATTCCGTTAACTTTAAGGGAAGGTTCTTTAGATCAAATACAATTAATTTCTCTAAGAAACTAGCGTCTCAACTCTTACGGTTATCGAGTTATTAAAAAAATAAATATAATTACTGAACACGTGTGTGACAGCCTTTACAATTTCCTAATGTTATTTTGTTTTTACATGTGCCGTGAATCACTTGACACTAACTTGAATGTTATTCTTAAGGACCTATCACACTAATAAATTCATTTATTATGTATGAAAATGATGAAAAACGTTTTATTGCGAATTTAACTAAAAGTGACATACATGATGGTTCCTGATAATGAACCTACGTGTCGAATTTAACGGAAACCAAAACAAAACACGGTGTATAATAAATCTTGTTCATGACCTCAAAAGTCACTATGCAAAGTTGGACCGTTCACCTTTTTATTTCACCCTCTACAATAAAGAGTTTTAGATTTAATGCAGTTTATTTCTCTATGATTTATTTAAATAGGTGCTTCAAATTGTTAGAACTCCAATATCAGTTAACTGTTCAATAAGCCACCTTTTGTTCATATCCGAGTATCTGTATTGTCTTGTTGTTCAAATAATTAACTCATTTGCATGTTAACGAAGTTAGCCGATTGTTTGGGCTTTAGGTTAACGTTGGTAGACTTGATTAGATTAGAAGTCATAGTATAGTCATAGTACTTTGTTCAGGAATAATATAGAATTGTGTGAAAACAAACACTATATTACTAGTAGCTCTATTATGGTTTCAGTACAGATGGTGCTTTTTTTACGCACTAGTGTGAAAAGAGGTTCATTTCAGAGGACCATCTGTACCGAAATACGTCGTACGATACCCGCGCGAAAAGGAAACTCGCTACTCGTGTCGATTTACAACACTCCCTTTGGTTGTGTTTTAATTTATCGCCACTCGTTTTTAATTATCTTTTTGTCGCACTTGTATCGTTTTTTTTGGTAAGTTAGGTGCCAACTTAGTCATGAACTTACTTTGCAACAAAATTAAATAACTGAACGAAAGGCAGATACTTATAGCAAAGACATATGTAACTCCGTATAGACCAGCTACAGTCTAAGAAAAAACCGTACCTCAGAACCATATAGGAAAAGGTACGGTGGCCTAGATGGCGTTACACCTTTGGGGGACGCTCGGCTAGATGGCGCTAATATTAATATTTGTCATTTTAACAAATATCAAGCTAAGGATATGGGCCAAATTGTCAAAACTGAGGTCTTAAAGTTTTAAGCCTGTGTCGAGAGATGGCAGTGTATGCGCAGTGATGACACATTTTGCTTTGACCGTAACTCTCTATAATACTCGATTCTTTTTGCTTATAGCTATGGAATGGAGATTAAAGATACCTACCTCTATTATCCCTGCTAATAGCGATCAAAAATCAAGCAAGAGATTAAAAATGGCCGCCAAAACGTTCGCAAACCACCGAACATGCACAATCGGTTAAAGTCGCTAAATCTCATCCGAGTTATTTTCAAACCGATAAACACTGTCCATAACATGCACTCCGTTTATAAAACGACTAGCTTTTCCCCGCGGCTTCGCTCGCGTTAAATTTGAAAATTGAGAACTGCTCCATACAAACCCCCACTCCCCATTGGGTTCCCTCTATTTGGCATAACTTTAATTGTCCGAAACGATTTTCGCATAACAGACTTCGCATAATCGATTTTCGCCGAATGTTAATTTGGCAGAAAACTTATTTGTCATAATCGAAAATAATACGAATAACACATTGTCCGAAAATAAGTTCGCATAATTCTTTTTACGCCGATTGTTTTTATGAATAAAATTAATTCGCATAATTGTATTTGGCATATTTCTTAAAATCAGAATATCCACCCATACTAAATGCTGTTAAGAGAGTCGGTTTGGTTAGGTTAGAACTGCGACCTCAACAAATAAAACATTTTGTCAAGAATTTCGGTTAGGTTAGGTTAGAACTGCAATATTAATATAGTAGTATTACCTATGATAAAAATTCTGCGTAGTAAATTTCCACTAAACCATGTTATGCAGAAATAATTTATGCATAAAAACCATTCGGCGAATAACCTTTATGCATGAAATATATTCGGACAAACAAAAATATGCCTAGACAAATTATGCGTAACTATACTATGCCATAACAGATTATGCGAAAGGTGAATTATGCCAATATAGATTATGCCAAAAAGAATTCTCGATTGTAAAATTATGCCAAAACAAGGGGAACCCTCCCCATTCTAGGGAATTGGGGGGTTAGAAAGAGACAAAAGTAGCATATTTCACTGTCCAGCCCTTCAACTATCTCCTCTTAAAAATCACGACAATTTGTCGCTCCGTTTTGCCGTGAAAGACGGACAAACAGACACACACACTTTCCTAAATAATATTAATATGGACTAGCTTTTGCCCGTGGATTTGCTCGCGTTAAATTCGAAAATTAAATTGTGGCGTAGGCGAGAGGCTGGCAACCTGTCACTGCAATGTCACAGTTTCGTTTTCTTTCAACCCCTTATTTGCCAAGAGTGGCACTGAAGATTTAGTAGTTTCATGTGTTCTGCCTACCCCTTTATGGGATACAGGCGTGATTGTATGTATGTATGTATGTATGTAAATTGCGGAATGCTCCATACAAACTTCCACCCCCCATTTTAGGGAAGTGGGGGTTAGAGACACAAAGTAGCCTATGTCACTCTCCATCCCTTCAACTATCTCCACTTAAAAATCACGTGTTTGTAGCTTCGTTTTGCCGCGAAAGACGGACAAACAAATAGACATACCCTTTCCCATTTATAATATTAGTATGGATATAACTAACAGTTTTGAAATCCAAAATTAAATCCTAAAATAAAGAGCAACGGTTGCTTTTTCCAAGAAAATTACTTGTCATATTTTTCCAATCATAACTTTTAAAAAGTCACAAGTACAATCTATACACTATTGAAACTTAAACCTACAATATAATACTTATGGTTGTTTTTCTTTTGGCGTTTATAGCATGAAGCTTTTGCTACATTTTTCTGATCATAATTATCAAAAGGTCATACTCACATTTCTATATTTTATGAATTTAAACTTTTAATGAAGGGTACAAGGTTAGTTCTTGTTTGTTGGTAGCGGAAGGCTGCAAGTGACACTTTTAAATGGAGTAATCAGCTATCGGGGTGTGCATTCGAGTGAAACTCGGCTTGTTTTGTTTCTACGGTATTAATAATAATAGAAATAAAGTGATTGAGGATCGGAAAAACTTTACAAATATCTTTAAGACGCTACAGGAGCAAAAATGATAAAATTAAAAGGAGCCCCCCTTTCAATTTGGGAATTTTAGTTAAATATACTAGTGGTATTAACTAAATATGTCCATTCAGAACAACTCAGGTAAAAGATATTGCGAAAAATTCAAATCAAAATTCATTTAATTTAATTTAATTTAATTACATTGTGCAACAAGGGGAGGAAGTTGAATATTACTAACGAGAGTAAGTTAAATCGCGACGGCTTGCCGGAGCGATTTAAAGACTCGAGTTAGTAATATTCATACTCCCCGAGTTACACACAATGTTTTTCATCACACTTGCAATGTAAAAAATATGTAAATAGGTGTAAAAAAGTTAAGTACGGTACAAGAAATATCATTATTCCCTTGGGAGAACGATTTTTCTATAACTCACACTCCGCCTGCGTGCAATAGCACATTTAAAGTGCGGGTGTGATGAAAATAATATAATCATAGATTAAATATAAGAAGATCAAGAACATTGTAAACGTCTACAAATAGAAAGTATTTTTTTTTTTAATTTATTAATTTTTCTCAAACATGCAATGAAATATTGTCTTTACGTTCCTTAAAATGGGCTGGGAAGTATCGCTTTTTGGGCGCAACAACTCGAGAGGACTGTAAAGGGATTTCATATAATTTTTTAGGCCTAGGCCTGCAAAGTAACTTTTTTTTATAAAATATTGTCCTTTAGAGCATTTTTTTTTATTTCATTGTATGTTTGAGAAAAGCACTATACATGCCTCGGCGTGAAAACGGATTCCCGGCCTCGTATCCCTATCCGGCCTCGCTCGCACGCTCGCTCGGCCGTATATACCCACTTGGCCGGAAATCCTCATTTTCCCGGCCTCTGATGTAATGTACTATGAATGGTAGAAAATCGCCAAAATGAAAGGGGGGCAAACTGTAAATTCCAAGTTACCAGGTCAAGTGGGGTATCGTTAGAAAGAGCTCAAATTTAAAGTAAATAAACTACTTTTAATGAAAAATTGTTGTAAAAAACAAATTTTTTTGAAGGACAATGTAAAAAAATGGCGCCCCCCCCTCGCCCGCCCCCAATTATTTATTCCTTAATACATCGATATCAACTCTATTCACAATCAATTCCTCTTGCCATTAGTACAACCCTTATAAGATCTAATATCCCCTAAAACGTAACAAATTGAATTACTGCATATTGCTACTTGCTTTCACACCTCAGTACCCACGCCTTCGTACTTAGGGGCCGTTCAAGTATTTCGTAAGCACTATTGTCCTTTGCTTTGCTTAATTTTGATGACATGGGGTTTTTTATGTTTTTAAACAAATGGCAACTCACACATGTCTATGCTTGAAAAACAATAGATAGATAGATAGATACTTTTGCTAGCAATGGGATGGCGGGAAAATAATTGTAATAAAACTGCTTATGTAATATTTGAACGGCCCTTTTTCAATCGAATTACAATATCTCTTACCTCGTATAACTGCTGTAGAAAATACGACCTTAATGTTAGAGTATAAAGTTGGTTTTATGCTAAGGTAATGGCGAGATATGACTTGGCTAGAGACGTCGTTACATTCGATTTTGATATTTTTAAAAGTTCACATCTCGTATGTTAGGGCTATTCCAGTCACAACCTAAAAGTATAGTAAGTAAGGTTAAAATTCCTTTGTTTTTGTAGTTGAATTAGGATGTTTTAGATTGGTTGTTGATAATTGTAGTAAGGGGTACTTAACTTACGCTTGGTAGCAAATTAAACGATACTGCGAATTAACTTGGCCATTGAGTCTGAAATGATGAGGTAAGTGCCCTTAAAATGTGATATATTGGTACTTATGTGATTATTGCTTACTATAAATGTCGAAGGAAGCAACGGGCATAGAGTATATTGAATAGAATGGTATAGAGTTATCAGTCTAGATTTTCGAATGCAGCGCCATCTATTATTAAGTTAAGACAACTTTTCATCTGACTTTCCGTTTCAATTAATGTAAGTTGTTTTGTGCTTCTAGAGCTGCAATCTCTATAATAAAAAAAAAACCGGCCAAGAGCGTGTCGGGCCACGCTCAGTGTAGGGTTCCGTAGTTTTTCGTATTTTTCTCAAAAACTACTGAACCTATCAAGTTCAAAACAATTTTCCTATAAAGTCTTTATAAAGTTCTACTTTTGTGATTTTTTTAAATATTTTTTAAACATATGGTTCAAAAGTTAGAGGGGGGGGGGGGCGCACTTTTTTTTCCTTTAGGAGCGATTATTTCCGAAAATATTAATATTATCAAAAAACGATTTCAGTAAACCCTTCTTCATTTTTAAATACCTATCCAACAATATATCACACGTTGGGGTTGGAATGAAAAAAAATATCAGCCCCCACTTTACATGTAGGGGGCGTACCCTAATAAAACATTTTTTTTCCATTTTTTATTTTTGCACTTTATTGGCGTGATTGATATACATATTGGTACCAAATTTCAGCTTTCTAGTGCTTACGGTTACTGAGATTATCCGCGGACGGACGGACGGACGGACGGACAGACAGACACCCTAAAAACATTGTCAACTTTGAAAACTTGAAAATTAGTTTGTAAATATGTGTCCGTAAACGCGACGGGCAACTTTTATTAACTTTCAGTACTTTCAGTGTACTTTGTTGTTAAAAAACATCACAAGGACAGTATTATTTTCTTGTGAAAAACTTGTTATGTAAGCGGGTTCAGTGTACGATGTATACAGGCTGGTACGAAGTGGTGTGTAAAAATTTAAATTATCAAGTATTTAAAAAAAATTCAATGTCAAGTATCTATTTGAAAATGAAATGTTTCAACAATTCTACAGTGTTAAAAAAAAATAATATGAAATTTAGTTTCTGTTATTTTAATATAGCTAAGGTGAAATAGCCCATAATGGACGGTGATGCCATTATGGACAAAAAAACACTAATCCTTAAAAATAAGTGTCTAAAATTAGTTTCTAAAAACTGACGGCTATGTACCAAAAACTAGAGTTGTAGAGCTGTTTCATTTTGAAGTTTCAATTAATTCGGTTATTTCTGAAGGATTTGGCGACAAGATAAAATTCATCAGTTTACTGAAAAAATATCAAGACGAATTCTTAGTAATGTTGCTAAGAGAGTTGAGTTCATGTATAAAATAATAAAAAAATAATTCTCGGTGTAAACTTGAATGCGTTTTACTTACTGCATTAAGCATGAGATAAGGTATAAAACATACTAGTTTGTTGCTCCAAAGATATGAAGAAGTGGCGTTATTTTGCGAATGTCCATTACTGGAACCGAAAAACTGCCTACCTCCTATGATGGACAAGGAACAATTTACAAAACCAAAATTTACAAGAAACAATCCTATGTTAAAATAACTCGAACTAATTGTATTTATGGTATATAAAATTGACTCATTGAGTATCAGTTGGCTTTAAAAGTAAAATTTTAAACTTATTGATCCATTACTGGAGAACTGCCGTCCATAATTGGAGAAAAAACACCTAGTTTTAATTTGTTAAGTATGAAGAAACTATTAGGAGTATCCATTCTGCAATACGCTTGAAATGTAAAAGAAGGATAGGACATTCAAGATTTAACACGCTTAGCGGTAGAATTTTTACATTTATGAGTGAAATATCAAAAACAGGCGAAAATTTTCCTTAAACTGTCCATGATTGGGTCTGTTACCTTAATCCCCATATTTACTTGTGAAACCTGTGTCGTCTTCTTTAATTTTGGCATCGTTTGTTCTATTATGCAAATTAATGATTTTTCCCCTCACTAGCTCGGAAACACGTGTTTTGTCCTTTAATACCAGCGGGTAAAAACGCATTTTATCCACTAGTGGGTAAAGTAATTTGACCTTGAATAAAATCAAATTAACAGCTTTAAAATTGATAAAAGTAGGTGAATCTAGTAATAAAGATGATTTACCACCTGTGGAACTACTGGAAGCAGTGATAAACGCATTTTTTGCGTTGTAGTTTCCTCGCTATAGTGAGGGGAAAAGTTGTGTGTTACACTCGGGTGCAAATGTATTTTACTTCTCGTGTATTAAAAAACTCGCAAGTTCAGGATTCTATTCTCGAACCACTCGCTTCGCTCGTGGTTCAACTATAGAATCCTTTCACTTGCTCGTTTTTCAATTCCACACTCGTCGTTAAAATACAACTTTGCCCCCTTGTATAACAAATAACTATTTTTACAAGTTCCATTTATCGTTATAAGGAACTATGAGTTTTATTTGCTTTAAATCTACTGAAGAAAATGCCAAAAAGATGACTTTGGATTTGGACTACGCGATTGACTGAATTTCTTATATACTTATAGGTAATATGTTTTCTTGTAATATCAAATTATAAATGTATTGCAGCATGATTCATAACTAACCTAACCACAAAATTAAAATTTAAAAAAAACCCCGACCGCGACATAGTCGACCGATTTTCATGAAACATGGCTAACAACACTCCCGACTAACTCAGCTTTCAAACAAAAAAAACTAAATCGAAATCGGTTAATCTGTTCGGGAGCTACGATGCCACAGACATACACACACACAGACAGACAGACAGACAGACAGACAGACAGACAGACACGTCAAACTTATAACACCCCTTCGTTTTTGCGTCGGGGGTTAAAAAAGCGCCATATGCCTAAAAAGTCTTACGAGTAAGTCGTCACCCGAAAATTGTAGGTAGGTACGTGTTGCCAATCCCATCCTGTATACTTCCCCATTATAAAAAACTCTGAAAATTAAAAGTTTATATCAATGAATGTGATTTGGACAGTAGCTAGGCGACGCCTCGTTATTTGTTAGTTGATTCCTGTTTGAGTTATTTGTTACTTAAACTTCCACTGGATATCGATGTTCGTTTACATTTCGTTTGTTCACTCGTAAATGTATAAAAAATGCGAAGGAACTTCCAATTAAATTGTGATTGTTTATGTCACAATTCTTCGACTTTATATATACACGATTGTTCCTAATCATGATTCCTAATTAATTTTTTTACATGTGTATCCGACAATTAATTCCAAGGATTATTTGCGAAAAGTAGTAATTTACATTGATATTGATACAAAAACGACGCGACGGGGTGTTATAAGTTTAACGTGTCTATCTGTTTGTCTGTGTGTCTGTCTGTGTCACCGTAGCTCCCGAACGGATGAACCGATCTAGATTTTTTTTGTTTGTAAGATGAATTTTAGTCGGGAGTGTTCTTAGCCATGTTTCATGAAAATCGGCACACTATGTATGTCGGAGGTTTTTTTTAATTATAATTTTGTGGTTAGCTTATTGTCGATGAAATAATTTCTCACTGTAAATTTATCTGCCCCAAGGTGCACAGAATGGCGTTCAGGAAACGAAAAAAATACCGTTATTAATATAAATAACGAGAAAAGTCCCGATATCCCCCAGAATCCAAACTAATGGGGTATTAGTGGACAAATTTGCCCCTCGTGTTGGCGACCCAACCTTATCTGTTTCGTAGTTTTGCTCTTTTTTAGGGTTCCGTAGTCAACTAGGAACCCTTATAGTTTCGCCATGTCTGTCTGTCCGTCCGTCCGTCCGTCCGTCCGTCCGTCCGTCCGTCCGTCCGCGGATAATCTCAGTAACCGTTAGCACTAGAAAGCTGAAATTTGGTACCAATATGTATAACAGTCACGCCAACAAAGTACAAAAATAAAAAATGGAAAAAAATGTTTTATTAGGGTACCCCCCCTATATGTAAAGTGGGGGCTGATATTTTTTTTCATTCCAACCCCAACGTGTGATATATTGTTGGATAGGTATTAAAAAATGAATAAGGGTTTACTAAGATCGTTTTTCGATAATATTATTACTTTCGGAAATAATCGCTCCTAAAAGAAAAAAAAGTGCGTCCCCCCCTCTAACTTTTGAACCATATGTTTAAAAAATATGAAAAAAATCACAAAAGTAGAACTTTATAAATACTTTCTAGGAAAATTGTTTTGAACTTAATAGGTTCAGCAGTTTTTGAGAAAAATACGGAAAACTACGGAACCCTACACTGAGCGTGGCCCGACACGCTCTTGGCCGGTTTTTTTGTTTTTGTGTAAGCTTACTGTATTTTTCACGGCAATCATAGCCATTTCAAAAATATAATGATGAGTTTTTTTCTGTGTATTTCTACTTAGGTATAAATATATTTTGTATAAGTATTTGTTACTCCGTTAAGTGGACATAAACTAAAACATGCACGAAAACTTGGACAGTGACTTTAGTGCCTCAACTCCTATTTGATAGGCTGCATAAAATACCATAATTCATAAAAATGATAGCCAAAACAAGTCTGCAGCCGGCGTATCATGCTGCCAATTTTATCACTTATCCATGTGGATATAGCATCCGTCACGCTTTAGCAAGTATGTCAGTGTGAGAGTGACAGATGTCTTATCCACGTGAATAAGTGATAAAATTGGCAGCATGATACGCCGGCAGGACTGTTATGCTTCTAATTTTATCACTTATTCACGTAGGTAAGACATCTGTCACTCTCACACTGACATACTTGGCAAAACGTGACGGATACTTTATCCACATAGATAAGTGATAAAATTGCAAGCATATCATAATAAGCCCACTGAATATGTTACGTTTCTTATCCACTTTCATTTTAGATACTTAAACAATGACTAATCAAAATCCCACTTATCCCTTCTTTTGTTCCCAAAAGAACAGAAACACAGTCTGTCCTTTTCTTTCCCGGAATCCCGAGTCAGGGTGACAGAGCGCGATAGATTAATCACTGGTTATTGCGCTTAGTAAATCACTGCTCTTATTAATTTCGGTGTCTTGTGGTACTGGGGCACACTAGGACTCATTTATTATTTAGGTAAGTATGTTTTAATATATATAGGTAGGTATTCTGAAACACGTAGGCAATCAACATAAGATTTTAATACCAAATAAGTATAAAACTAAAATATGGTTTGAATAATTAAATTCAAAGAAATCTTTAAAAATATTTCAACTTTTAATTGACAGTTTAAATGAAAGTAGGTAGGTAATTGTTTTAATCTTACATTTAAGTTAGTATTTAACTCCTTTTTAGTAAGCAGTTACAGAGCAAAATAAGTAACTGTATAATTCTATCCTTTTTATATATAAGTTAAAAATATACCTACCTATATCCTTTATATGAAATAAATACTTATGTGAAAAATATTTGCCAGGCATAAAACCTATAGTTTTCCAGGTACACTACACGCATCGTATTTATGGAGCTCAAACTGTTCCAAAGCTCTTAGCTACTCAAACAAGAACACACGTATCCCACCTGGCAGCAGATAAATTTTATTAACACCACCGCCTCGCTTGGGGGCTATAAATCTCACTCTCGTGGCCGCGGCGCGGGGTGTGAACTTTTCTTTTTAAAAGAGGAAAACATTATTAGTATCGGTAGGGTGGGGTGTTTTAAAAGCCAGAGAAACGTTACTAGTATCAAGGACATATGTTTTTTTTTTTATACTACGTCGGTGGCAAGCAGTGTAACTCCGTATAGACGGATAAAGTCTAAGAAAAAAACTTACCTCAAAACCATAATGAAAAAGTTACGGTGGCCAAGATGGCGTCTCTTTGGGGAACGCTCAGCTAGATGGCGTTAATAAAAATATTTGACATTTTAACACATATCAAGCTAAGAATATGGGCCAAATTGTCAAAACTGAGTTTCAAAAGTTTTAGAGATGGCAGTATAGACTGTGATTACGCATTTTACTTTGACAGTAACTCTCTATAATACTCAATCCTTTTTGCTAGTATCAAAATGGTATACAGAGTGATTTTGGAATGGATACCCGTTGATATTTTGAGGTGGTAAATATGTTTGAAGGTTATAGGATTTCATTTTCTGCATAAATAATTGGCTTCATTTGACATTGTATTGATGTTACATTAAATAAAACTACTTATGGAAACGGATTATATCATTTCTTTTAAACATTTTTTGTTTTGATGTTACATTAATACATTGATAACATAAGTTACATTTTTGTGTGATTTTTGTATGAATCAATAGTACATTACTACAGAGGCCGGGACAGACCTCAGACCTATCCGGCCTCGCTTCGCTCGGCCGTCTATATGTCTTCGGCCGGCAACCCCATTTCCTGCCGAGGTATGTATAGTGCTTTTCTCAAACATGGTATGAAATAAATAATGTCTACTGAAAATAGTAACTTTGGATGGCTGTATCTCCTAAACGGTGCGTCGTAGCGCAAAAATAATCGAATTTTCGTTCCCCTTTGATGCCCCGTATACGCTTATAAAAAAACAAAAAGTTAAAAAAAATTCAAAAAAAAAAAACGAAATTTTTTTTTTTGTATGAAAACGCACCCAAAATCAAATATTGTCTAGGGCCCGTACCAGTTGCAGTCGGCACGACGTCTATAAAGCCCATTATAGTTTTTTTTTAATTGGCTAAATACCTGGATGTTATGTAACAATTATCTGTGTTTGGAAATTAAAAAAGAGGACTTTGCCGGCCTTAGCCTGCAAGGTTTGTATGAAATTCCATTATCTATCAATCGTCCTAGCCGCACCTGCAACGTCATACTTCGCTGCCAATTATAAGGCACATAACATCAATATTTTATACCATGTTTGAGAAAAGTATTTTAGAAGTTTAGCAAGATGTAGATACCTACCTACTTAGATGCTCACATTTTAATGTAGTAAACGGGTGTAATGGTTTAATAAAACGCATTTATTCATGAATGGAGATCAAACCGACTTTACTCGTAATTAGGCTCTGAATAGTAACATGATATAAGTAAATAATTGTACCTATACATTTATTGTTTTGCGACAACAAATGACTTAGGTACCTAATATTTTTGTTTTATATGTATAGGGCCATTTTTTTTCAAAGTTGTCCACCCCACTTTTTTTGTAACATGGGTATTTTTTTACGCGATTCATACTCAGAATCGAGAGCTCTTTCGATCCTGATAAGAGAAAATAATGTCCCAAGATTTCCATACATTTTTTCGAACCTTCCATTCCGTTACCGCCATACACGAAAAAAACCTTGGCACACTTTGTTTCTCCTACTAGGATTGAAAGAGCTCGCTATTCTGAGTGACAAACACATAAAAAATTCCAAATAAAAAAAAAGTGGGGTGGACAACTTTGAAAAAAGTGGCCCATTAATATAAAAAAGAAAAAGCCCTGGAATTTGCAAATCGTCACATATCCAACTATCGACGTAGTCGACGGACTAAACCAAAATGATCCAACATAATGATGTGCAAGTTGCGGAAACTTTCCAAAGAAATCTTAAATTTCTTTAAAAATTCACGAAACTTTCACGAAAAATAAACGGAATTTAAATTTATGAACTGAAAAGTTTCCATCCATACAATTGTCCATACAAAGTATGGAAAGTTTCCGAAGTTTTCCTATGTGAAAATTTCAGAATTTTGGAAACTTTCCGTCGGCACATCAGTAATCCAACATACCCCCAGTGTGCCCCTCCCGCCGTGACTCAGCACGGAGTTGGGGCATAACCGGAATTTGTGATCCGCTGTGCCCCATTCGCAAATTGATATTGTTCCCGATGGGTGAATTTCTCAGCGTGATTTTTTTTAATTGTGGCGGAGCTGAAATTCATTGTGTGGGCTAATTGTTTCCGGGTTTTTTTTATTTTTTTGTGATGAAAACCAATCCTAAAATACTACCTTCGGCAACATTGCAAATTGTTACAAGTGTTATGTATATTTATTTAAAAATAATTTTCCATCGAAATTCTAATTTTGGTGTAGCGTCCAGAGCCTGTTTTTACGGATTATTGCTATGGTAAATCCAGTAAATCCGCAGCTATAAAGATAACTTGCCATAACTTCATTCTTTATTACATTAAGTATATTTTAAGATGACATAAGTCAATATTATTATACAATTTGACACTTATAACTGAGCACCAAAAGTTGTCCGGGGGAAAGAACCAATTTTGGTGGTAAGTATTGAAATAATTTTTATGGTTAAACGAGACGCAGCAAGACGAACAAACGTGTCGTAACATGACCATTCAGGTTCGTTCCTGCATTTAGACATGACACAAGTGTCATACCGTGCTGGATTGGTCCGCCCCACACAAAAATATCTAATTTTGGTGGGTCGTAATACTTTTTCCACCAAAATTGCATAAATTTTGGTGGTGAACAAATTGAGGGCAGTAACGTTTTTGTTTCTATTTGAAAAGTATTTATTACATGTTAAAAGTTTATTATTTCAAGTAGAAAATAATAGAAAAATTAATAAAAGGCTTTATTTTTGATTTTATTTTTTATTTTTGTGGGTAGACCAATTTTGGTGGCGACCATGTCATTGAAATCGTAATTTCTCTAAAACTACTTATTATAATGAAAGGTCATTGATACATAACATTGGTAATAATTAGTTATGTAACATCAGTACATAATTTCAACAAAAATTACAAAACTAAAAAAAAACTCCACCAAAATTAGGCAAATTTCGAGTATGTTGAAATCCACCCGAATGATTCCAATATTCCGGAACGAAAGTCGTACGTACTTACCGCTAGGCTACCAGCGCTTCTGGCCCCGTAGCCGAATGGCATTTCTCCGACGCCAAACGAAAGCGATACGCCGCTGGCTCTGTCGCGCCAATACGCAAGCGCGATAGAGATAGATATCTACTAGCGCTTCGTTTCGTGAGCGATTGTGCCATTCGGCTAGCCACCCTGAAATGAATGATTCCAATAGTATCATTATAAATTATTGATTTTGCCCCGAGTTTTTTTATTTTATTTTATTATTTAATGCTTTAAATAGCCCATGATGTTTAGTATACATAAATAAATAAACATTATAGGACATTCTTACACAGATTGGCTCAAGAAGGCTTGTGTTGTGGGTACTCAGACAACGATATATTATAATATACTCGTACTAGCGACCCGCCCCGGCTTCGCACGGGTACTATACCTACATGTAAACCTTCCTCTAGAATCACTCTATCTATTGAAAGAAACCGCATCAAAATCCGTTGTGTAGTTTTAAAGATTTAAGCATACATAGGGAAATAGGGACAGAGAAAGCGACTTTGTTTTATACTATGTAGTGATAGTGATAGTGATAAACACTTATATACATAGAAAACATCCATGACTCAGGAACAAATATCTGTGCTCATCACACAAATAAATGCCCTTACCGGGATTCGAACCCGGGACCGCGGCGTAGCAGGCAGGGACACTAACCGACTGCGCCAGACCGGCCACACAACACACATACGAACAGTGATACATATAAACACACACAGATACATAAAAATAAAATAAATAAATAAGTATTGGGGGACACCTTACACAGATCAACTTAGCCCAAACTAAGCAAAGCTTGTACTATGGGTGCTAAGCGACGATATACATACTTAAATAGATAAATACATACATATATACGTAGAAAACATCCATGACTCAGGAACAAAATATCTGTGCTCATCACACAAATAAATGCCCTTACCGGGATTCGAATCTGGGACCGCGGCTCAGCAGGCAGGGTCACTACCGACTGAGCCAAACCGACATATGAACAGTGTTGAAAATTTAAAAGCTAAAAAATATACTATGCTAGTTTTACTCCACTTTACATTATACAGGGTGCAAAGCCTTATACGGGCTATAAATTAAACCAGATATCGAATTCATTAGTGTTATAATTAATTCAGAGTTGTTCTTATTTTTCACCCCCAATTAATTTTACAAAAATTTTCTCAGCAGCAACTTACTATAAACTTGGCAGCGATTGTGTTTGCACAACATTACGTGCCGAATTATTTTGTATGTATATTTTTTTTCCATTTCAAGGTAAAAGTTATTTCTGTCTTATATCCTATAATACTAACCATTGTTAAGAGATTCGTTTGTATTAGATTTACACATTGTATAAGTATAAATAAAGGAAGTGTTTACATACTCAATTTGTGTCAATTTGATTTTCTTAATTGCCCGTGTCTTATATTTATTTTTTCTGCGGATGATCTCATAATTCTACAAGACCTCATTTCAAGCAATTTGATATTCATATCCGGTCACGTTTTTTGTCCTATTATGCGTTGCCACGATCTTGTACAGACCCTATCAGATATATCTAAACAGACAATGCAGTCACTAATACTGAACTCATCTTTTGACGACCGGTCTGGCGCAGTAGTGACCCTGCCTGCTACGCCGCGGTCCCGGGTTCGAATCCCGGTAAGGGCATTTATTTGTGTGATGAGCACAGATATTTGTTCCTGAGTCATGGATGTTTTCTATGTATATAAAAAGTATTTACATATATTATATATATCGTTGTCTGAGTACCCACAACACAAGCCTTCTTGAGCTTACCGTGGGGCTCAGTCAATCTGTGTAAGAATGTCCTATAATATTTATTATTTATTTATTATTTATCTCTATACTTAAGGCGTTAGAGTATATGTTAAGAGCTTCAGGGTACCTATGTAGCTAAATGCACAAACGCTCGCGATAATATCTGTTTCGTAGCTACCTATCTATTTCTATCGCACTTATTGTATTGGCGCGACAGAGCCAGACTGCATTTCTGTCGGCGTCTAGCGTCGACGATTGCCATTCGGCTACGTCGGCAGATGTTTTTGAGGACCTCGCCGGCTCCGACATATTTGATCTGTACCCGAATGAAGACCCCTCCTGTATATAGTCGATAAATAACGTTCAATGTATTCAAATTAGTCTTATTTTCGTACTCTAATGAAATTTACATTTTTATATTCATTATATGACGGAGTTAGGAGTAGATTGTTGGTTTTATTTGTGGATTATAAAATACTAGCTTTTGCCCGCGGCTTCACTCGCGTTATATTCGAAGATTGCGGCATGCTCCTTACAAACTTCCACCCCACATTTTAGGGAAATGGGGGGTTAAAAAGGGACAATAAGTAGCCTATGTCACTCTCCATCCCTTCAACTATCTCCACTTAAAAAATCACGTCAGTTCGTCCCTCCTTTTTGCCGTGAAAGACGGACAAACAAACAGACACACACACTGTCCCATTTATAATATTAAGTATGGATGATTCTAATGTTTTGTTTTCTTTCACTCTATTTATTATAGATGATAGTGGAAAATTAAAAGGGATTTTGGTCCTATTGTTTATTATTCTAATCCCAAAAACTCATTTCCATGATCAAATGACCGTTTCTATTTTGAGCGAAATAAATAGTAAAATCTTAATTTGGGACACTAAAATTTAAGTAGTAGGGTAAACTCGCCTCATTCGGTGACACGCCTAATTCGGTGATACAAGCTTTGAAGCACTATTCCGAAAGAGGATTTTTGGTTGTTTCACCGAATTACGCGTGTCACCAAATGACGCGAGTTTACCCTACTAGGTAGTTCCTTTCAGCTATGTGCTTGTATATCGTCACTACTTTTAAAAAATCTCGTATTCTCGCTGTTCCTCAAAGTTAAAACGCAGTAAGTCTATATGCATTCCATACATACTTACTACAATTTTCTTTTCATTGACAGACGAAGATACAATTTTTTTTAAAAGTAGTGACGATATATTTTTTGTGACACAGGAGAAGGTATTTATTTAGGACAAACTGAGATCAAGTTCCGATTATTTCATATAAATATTTATTAACTTATAAATAACGTATGCATGCGCATTGAATGAAAAAAAACGGCACCAAAAGTAAGGTAATTATAATTTGATATTCAATCATATTCAAAATGATCAAATTAAAATAATCTTTCAATGCCATCTCTTTGTTATAACCAGATAACCGGAAGTTTTCCACGGTCCATTGACTGTTATAAAAACATAACCCGAAAAACATTTATGTAAACAAAATAATTACCTCTCTGTAGACTTTAATGCATGTTATATTCGTTTTAAACCTATAACTAAACATTTAAATATTTATTATTGAAATAGATACAAGGTACAAGGTGGGATACAAGTATTGCTGAAAACCATTAATTATATAGCTTATTAATGATGATATTGATAATTCAATGTATTTTTATACAATTTTTTTGACATTTAGAATTTATTCTAGAAGTTTTTAGACTAGTATTTTTTTTATCCAATTTAGATTGATATCATTTTATTAAATCAATGTAGTTTTAAAACAATATTGTTTATTGCACCAATAAATTGCTCTGATATTTAGAATAAGATGAATATTGTACACTGTTGACAATTTAAAAGTGCTTATTGTAAGCCTATTTGAATAAATAATATTTTGATTGATTGATTGATTGATATTTTTCATTTTCATTTTTATGTTCCCCGGCCGAAAATCGTCAAATAGTCATAAACATTTTCATACAATTTTCCACATACCCCTGAGAGTCCTGAGTTATGGTCTTACAAGTTTTATGACAAATTGTAACGCCACAGTGGAAAAAAAATGTTTGACATTTTTGTAAATTTAAGACATTTTTATTCTACTGCGAGGCGGGATTGAAAATAAAAAAAAATCTGCCCTTTAATGAGTTTTATTTTGTTATATTTTTTTTATTTTGATGTCTATTTTTCGAATGTGGGAACGTTCAACTTCAAAATGTGTGAATCTTGAGCTCTTTCTATCCCGCCCCGCAGTAGAAAAAAATGTCTTATATTTATTTTTCACTGTGGTGTTTCAATAATTATATCGTTGCCATAAAGCACAATTTTACTTACCTTACCCATCAAAACTTACCCAAAATACCCGGCTAAAACCTGACGCATATTCATAATTAGCTGAAATTCATTTAAAACAGAATAATTCAACTATTATGAAACTGCATTCTGCATTTAACAGTTTCAGCCAGAATATCGCATTACCAATTTCATATGAAATTTTTCTGAAAATGACTGGTCTATTTTAGTCTAGGGTGATTCTGGCTTGTAAATTGGTTAAGGTTTCGATAGTTTTTATGATACGAGTTTGAACCGATTCGCGCTCCTAAATTATCGTGAGCGATCATCGGTTATTTCTTATTTATGTAGTAAGTATTAGAACAAAATTAATCCCATAAAAAAGTATATTTCAGGCGGTTTTTCCACCGGTGATATGCAAGAATGTGAGGCTAGGCATATGTGAGTGTGCACGGTAAAACGTCCCACTTTGTCCATTTCTATAAAGATATTATTTGTGCCGTTTGTATATCCGAGGTCTTTATAGAGAGAGTACGTCGTAGACGTCGCATCGGACCGATAGATGGCGCCATCGTTCGTTGTAAGTCGCTCCGGCGTCTCACCGCCGCGATGTTGGTAGTCCCGTTTTTCCCCACCTGCAACACAAGGCCCCCCGCGCCCCGACTCGCCACCAGCCACCCATTTTGTTTCGTCGAACGCCGAAGTGACCGGTTGTCGCGTATTCCGTTCGAACATTTTTACAGCATGGTCTCTCGAAATTAATCTTTTAGTTTCTATTTCCTTGTTATTTCTGGTCAAACCAGAGTTATTCGTGTTTTTATTTAAAAAGTGGCTTATAACGTTTCGGAATTATGAAATTTTTCAATTTCATCCGTCAATTCTTTCTTCCCTTTTAATTTGCGCTCGTTCGTCTTGAATAATGAGATATATTATGCCTCGCTAGCGATCATTATTCGTCTTTCGGGGTTCTCACTATAGAAATGAACGAGCGGTGCTTTATGATTCTACCCACCTTTTTGTAAGAAAGTTCCATGCTGCAAAAATCGTTACCGTTAATCAGTTTTCTTTTTAAACTATTCGCATTTCCGAGACTAAAGTAGGAAGTGTTATCCGCGTATTAAAAGTTTCGCGCGAGAATATAAGCGGTAACGTAGGTAAGTTGCTCCGCCGGGGACCACGTGCTCCGGGGACCACGTGCTTCGCGACCGCGTGCTGCGCGACCTGCGGGCTGCGGCGGCGGCGGCGGCGGGCGCGGTGGAGGAATACCGCGCTTCAAGGAGGTTTGAATTTCTCCGACGAATGGGTGAGCAGATTCATATTATTTTAGAAAGAATATGTTCGGTTTCCGATTCGGTGCGGAGGCCCCAAGCCACGTGTCGGCGCCGAAACTTACTGTAGCGCTGCGATAGCGCCGCTGACCGCGGCAGTGTTGTCCGCCGCGTCGGCGCCGCCGAGGTTGCGTAGAAGTTGCCTCCTCGTTAACGATGGCCATCTCTGCGGTGCCGCCGAACAACGTTGTGGCCGCCGCATAGGCGTCGCATGCGACGCTGTAAGTATGTCTGCTGCTGCCCCGACACGAGCGCCGTGCCGTTAGTGATCAGTCGTCAATACGCAGGCTACCAGCGCGGCCACCTTCTGCCCCCGCCACAACGCCGCGAGCCTGCTGAAGCTGTCCACCAGTATCGCTGGCCGCCACGCTTATGCTGGCGCCTCGATGGTGATGCAGAGCGTTCGTCTGCCGTGACAACGCCGCGATCCTGCTGAAGCTGTCCACCAGTATCGCTGGCCGCCACGCTTATGCTGGCGCCTCGATGGTGATGCAGAGCGTTCGTCTGCCGTGACAACGCCGCGATCCTGCTGAAGCTGTCCACCAGTATCGCTGGCCGCCACGCTTATGCTGGCGCCTCGATGGTGATGCAGAGCGTTCGTCTGCCGTGACAACGCCGCGATCCTGCTGAAGCTGTCCACCAGTATCGCTGGCCGCCACGCTTATGCTGGCGCCTCGATGGTGATGCAGAGCGTTCGTCTGCCGTGACAACGCCGCGATCCTGCTGAAGCTGTCCACCAGTATCGCTGGCCGCCACGCTTATGCTGGCGCCTCGATGGTGACGATGCAGAGCGTTCGTCTGCCGTGACAACGCCGCGATCCTGCTGAAGCTGTCCACCAGTATCGCTGGCCGCCACGCTTATGCTGGCGCCTCGATGGTGACGCAGAGCGTGCGTCTGCCTTGACAACGCCGCGAGCCTGCTGAAGCTGTCCACCAATATCGCTGGCCGCCACGCTTATGCTGGCGCCTCGATGGTGATGCAGAGCGTTCGTCTGCCGTGACAACGCCGCGATCCTGCTGACTGTCCACCTGCTGTAGCTGTCCACCAGTATCGCTGGCCGCCACGCTTATGCTGGCGCCTCGATGGTGATGCAGCGAGCTCATCTGCCGTGACAACGCCGCGATCCTGCTGAAGCTGTCCACCAGTATCGCTGGCCGCCACGCTTATGCTGGCGCCTCGATGGTGATGTAGAGCGTTCATATGCCGTGACAACGACGCGAGACGCGACCCTGCCGAAGCTGTCCACCAGTATTGCTGGCCGCCACGCTTATGCTGGCGCCTCAGTGGTGATGCGGAGCGTAATACTGTTAACCGCTGCACAGGCGTCGCAATCCTTCTGCTGCGTCTGCCGTGACAACGCCGCAAGCTACTTGAAGTTTTCCACCGGTGTCGTCGGCCGACACGCTCATGCTGGCGCCTTGATGTCGCCTCGATCGCACGAGGTAAGATTGCAGACGCGGCGACCTTCATCGCGCCACCGAGCGCAATACTGCGGCTGCCGCGAAGGCGTCGCTAATTTTCCTGCCGCGTTTGCCGTGACGACGCCGCGAACTCTGTTGATGCTGTTCACCGATGTAGCTGACTGCCACGCTGGCGCCGGTGCCTCCCGCGCTGACGGCGGCGACCTCGAGAGGGCCACCGAGCACGATACTGCGCGACGCGACAGGGCATCGAGACGCCTTTCGAGCTGACGACGGCCGTCTCAATCTCACCGCCGAACATAACAGCGTCTGCTGCAGTGACAAGCTGGTAAGATTGCTGATGTGGGCCCTTGGTGCTGCTAGCCGCCACGCTGATAACGCCCGTCGCGCCTAAGATGTCACGCTCACCGCGAACACTGTCTTCCCCTACAATGGTGCCACGACCACGACTATCCAGGCTCCGTCTGCTACGGTATCGTTGCAGACTCTGTTGCTGACCAGGCTGATACTACCCTCCAATGTGACGCCGGGCGCCGCTATCAGCTGACATCCCGTACACTATGGTATCCACTCTTCTCTTTCCAGTTCCCGTGAAGTACGACTGTATTTACACTCTATTTTGACCAAGGACTCCTCCGTCGCCGAAGTGAGAACAGATAAATTCTTAAGATGCTACGTCCTAACGTGGTTTGGAGACCCATAGTTGAACGAGGTAAGACGTCAATAACCGGACGAGGAGCCGCACTGCTGCGAGGGTGTCCTGACGATGTTCGCGAGCTATCTAATCGGAGAGGCGCCTCGCGAGAAGACCCTGTGATTCCTGTACATCGCTCATTGTGTAGGTCAAAGACATCGTAAAGGTTTGCGGAATTAAAAAAAAAAATCCCTTTCAGAATGTCCAGATCTGAATTCGAGCCAGCGTCCTGCATCCTGAGCGTGCGTCTGTTTACTGGGCGGACACCAAAACCGATCGGCAATCTGGCCGCGGGGGTTCCAAGTACACGACGATTTCCCGGAGGCTTGTGGCGCCCCCTGTCCATTCGAGAGATTAACTTATTCGCCGAGCCTCTAATAAACAAATTGGGAAAAATAAACCTGCTTCGCCTTAGTGAACTTCAGATTCCAGCTCAAAGCGAAAGGGGCCAGGAACTCAGGAGTACTTCAGTAGTTATCATCTGGCTCGACTATACTCAATTAATATAGTGCTTGATTCGATCGTAGAACCTGATTTCATAAATTTCACAACTTTCGTGGTCTACAGAGGAAGGTTGCACCGCTGCAGTTTCCAGCATTACCTCGTACAGCTGCCGATAGCTGTAGGCCAATCGCCCCTGTTTTGCTTGCATCTGCAGCCCGATAAGACCTTCAATAATCGGAACATTGTACGAAGTAAAGCTCTTCCGATGGAGAATAATCTTCAACAGGCGGTGGCGCTGGCGACTGAAGTGACATGCAGCCGGCTTAAGGTTCGCATAGCACTATATGCTATGCACAGTTCAGTTGTATGTTATGTTATGCTGTACGATGGCAGGACTACATCTCTTCTGTTACGAGTAACTACGACAGTAACTGCTGACTCCAACAGACTGTCGTACGAGGTCAGTATGCACCCCCTGGGAGCCAAGTAAGTGACCTTCGGTGACCTCGCCTTCTTCTGCTTCGCCCGTCATCGTACCTCTTCGTCTGCGAGAGCCCTGCATTACGCCGTACAACGGTACGTATTAAGCCTCCGCCACACATAAAGCGCATTCCGCTTCGCTATCAGCGCGCTGAATGCGCGTGCATTCCGCTCGCGTCCCGCGCGCGTTGCGCTCGCTATCAGCGCTCGTTCGTTCCCGCTAGCGCCCACTGGGCGCAACGCCAGCGTTAGTGCGGTGCACCGCCATTATTGCGCTCCGCCTACGCTCTTAAAGCGCGCATGTGTGGCGGTGTTAAATTCACCCCTTGACCTGCTACCACGACGTGTTCAGCAACCACCAGCGATGCGACACTGACGTCTCCACCTCTCAGTCTACTCTGTCGACCTTCATTGCACGAAGTAGAAATCCGTCGCATCGGGTTTTGGATTAGGTAATGGATTACCCTAAGAGTCAATGACTGACTTAAAGAAATCGACTGATACCTCCGTCCAGTGTAGTAGCAATCGACAGCGCTCGTACTTTTCATCTTCTAGGCTAGTCTTACCGAGCGATCGGTATCCTCAAATGCCCTCACTAAAAAGAGTTCAGAGTTCAGGAGTCTCGCTTGCAACCGCGCTCGCTTGACGCGAAATAGTCTGATCGAAAATACCAGTATTGTAACAAATAGCCCTTGGGCACGTGAGTGATGACCTTTTTCTGTGTTTGATATGGACGTAAGACGTTGGACTTTAAATAGTCATATCAAAGCTAATATTGATTTAGATAATTTTTACGAAGGGTTGACAAAAGCAGTATCAATTACGTTACCCTGCTACAGTACAGATAGTTACACTACTTTTACAGTTAATTTCCACACTTTGTGTCTGAAATTGGGTTTATAACCTGATAAAATAACGTGTCTGTTAATAATAATAGTGTATCTAAGGTTTTTGTATCTTGTTCAAGTCAGCCTCGCCTACATCTTTTTTTTTTTTTTGGTTTTGATCTGCGATGTATAATAATGTCATTTCTCTAACTATTCGCTGACTAAAGCTAAACGTCATCACGAAAATCTCTTTATGCGTTTCTGGCACCGAGATATTCGCGGATCGAAGGCTATTTCGACTGATACATCTGTCAAATCGGTTCAACTGATTCACTTATTCTTCTATGCTATGCCAATAGGGCTACCAAAGGCTTGCGCGCCAGCTGACTCGCCACCAGGAGATAATAAACAGGTCTCTATAAAGACCTCGGATATACAAACGGCACAAATAATATAAAAATTTTACCTTCCAATAAAATTTGTATTATTTTGCCTGGTATATCCGAGGTCTGAGTGATGCCTTCCTGGTAGGCTTAATATACCGTCGGCACTTCTCCTCAACAATGTGGGTGGCTGGTGGCGAGTCGGGGCGCGGGGGGCCTTGTGTTGCAGGTGGGGAAAAACGGGACTACCAACATCGCGGCGGTGAGACGCCGGAGCGACTTACAACGAACGATGGCGCCATCTATCGGTCCGATGCGACGTCTACGACGTACTCTCTCTATAAAGACCTCGGATATACCAGGCAAAATAATACAAATTTTATTGGAAGGTAAAATTTTTATATAGTTCTTTGCTATAAAGATATTGCGATTCAAATACAGATATAATTATTTTTAAATCGGGACTTAATCGCGTATAACTACATATTAAACTGACCTCCAAAGTTTCAAATACGGCGTTGTCCCCGTGGTCTCGGAGAAGACTGGCTTGAAATGACATCAACACCTTCTGACAGCCGCGCGAGTTTTCGACAGAGTAACATCCCTAGTGCCCAAACAGTTCAAGTTGATAATCAAAA
This sequence comes from Leguminivora glycinivorella, assembly GCF_023078275.1. Lineage (NCBI taxonomy): Eukaryota > Metazoa > Arthropoda > Insecta > Lepidoptera > Tortricidae > Leguminivora > Leguminivora glycinivorella. Next base: position 27,144,487 of record NC_062974.1, read on the forward strand.
CCAAGTGCGGGTAGTTCGAAAAACTCGCGCGGCTGTCAGAAGGTGTTGATGTCATTTCAAGCCAGTCTTCTCCGAGACCACGGGGACAACGCCGTCCTTGAAACGTTGGAGGTCAGTTTAATATGTAGTTATACGCGATTAAGTCCCGATTTAAAAATAATTATGTGTAATAATCGTGAAAGTTTAAATCAGTGTTTTTCAAATACAGATAGTGAGAGGTTTTACTAAACACACTCACATATGTTTGTTAAGTAGAATATGACATGAATATGAGCGACAGATTCCAGGGGACTCCCCAGATTATTTTATGTGCACCCAGTGAGTGGGCTATTTTACCACGGTGACATTGACAATTGACACGGACAATTCTGTGCCTGTTTTTTTTTTAATACCACGTCGGTGGCAAACAGGTATACGGCCCGCCTGATGGAAAGCGGTCACCGTAACCTATGGACGCCCGCAACTCAAGGGGTGTCACGTGCGCGTTGCCGACCCATTAGAAACTTGTACACTCCTTTTTTGAAGAACCCCATACTGTAGTTCATCGGGAATACCTCGACAGGGAGCTCATTCCACAGCCGGAGCGTTCGTGGGAGGAAATTCCTCTGAAACCGCACGGTGCGCGACCATTTAGGTTGCAAGGTGTGTGGATGAGCGCCCTGTCGATGGTTTTTAGGTTGGTAAGTAACATTGTTACTCAGCGTCAATATTTCCTTGTTGAACAGGAAATGAACGGCGAAGTGTCACCGTCGGGCGACAATTGTCACCATTTTTAAATAGGCCACAGAGCAATATCGTATCAAAACAAAATGAATCATAATCGGCTCCTCCCCTGTCTGTCATTTGAAACTTTAATAACTGCAAAAGCCGGGCTACTTTTAACCCGTGTTCGGATGTCGGAAGTAATTGCCGGATTGATGGATAAAACAAGCGATTTTTAGGGAATAATGGTAGATTTTGGGAACGCGGTATTTATTTATAATTTACTAGCGACCCGCCCCGGCTTCGCACGGGTACTATACCTACATGTAAACCTTCCTCTAGAATCACTCTATCTATTAAAAAAAACTGCATCAAAATCCGTTGCGTAGTTTTAAAGATTTAAGCATACATAGGGACATAGGGACAGAGAAAGCGACTTTGTTTTATACTATGTAGTGATAGCACAGAATATATAATAGTACAAGTACAGAAGGCCCACTGCTTTGATGTTTACGAAATGCCGCCTTTTTAAATGCCTACAAAATTCTAACAAAGAAACGAACCGCACGTGCGCAGCGTCGGAGGATAGGGTTGCCTATGGATTAAAACGCATTAATTCTCAGATAAATAGTTATACTATATATTCAAGTCTTGGTTACTTTCTAGGTATATATACAGTATTTATAAATTTTTGTTGCAGCCTTCAGCATCACAACTATCACAAGCCTTATTGAACTTTTCCGTTAGACTTAATCAATAAGATCAGTGTAAGATTGTCCTATTTTATTCATGATGTCTATTTAACTAAGCATTATTAGCCATTCCACACGTGGACATCGCATAAGAACCTTGAAAAAACTCGCTACGTAATGTAACAATAGAAAGTGCGAACGTGCGTTCCGTGAGAACGCGCGCCACCCCTGATTATGCCGCGAACTCGCGGCCGCCAGCATGTACTTGTAGCGCGGCGATAGAATTGCGGAGTGAGCCGCCCCTGGTGATAGTGATGTATTAGTGCGTTTTCACATTATCCGATCCGACATCGGATGTAGGACCCATACAGGCCGCCATCTGATTTTTGCCTTTGAAATCTTTCCGACGTCCGATATCGCATCGTATAATGTAAATACGTTATTTCACAAGTGTACTTATTTAATTGTCAATGTTTTATGTCATCGAGTTAAGTATTCTGAAAAGTCAAAAAGTCGCGTTAGTATTGAATATGTTTTTAATCAATCACGTCAATTCGTCACTCCGTTCTGCCGTAAAAGACGGACAAACAAACAGACACACACACTTTCCCATTTATAGGTTAGCTTTTTCCCGCGGCTTCGCTCGCGTTAGAAAGAGAAAAAAGTAGCCTATGTCATTCTCTATACCTTCAACTATCTCCACTTAAAAAAATCACGTCAATTCGTAACTCCGTTTTGCCATTTATACTATTAGTATGGAAAATGTCTAATCAATGCTCCATCAGAATAGGTACGAATATCCTAATGTAAATAAGGCCTAGTTACCTAGTTACCTTTCGGGTTAGAAGGTCACATGGCAGTCGCTTTCGTAAAATTGCAGCCTACGCCAAATCTTGGGATTAGTTGTCAAAGCGGACCCCTGGCACATGATGAATAGGAGGTATGAATATAATTACGTAGATATCTTAATAAAGAAAAATACGACATATCTATTTCCTAAAATGACTCATATCAATACCCCCTCTATCAAATGACCAATCACTACAGATATCTGATCCAGTAACACCAAACAGACTTAACTACCATTTCTCTGTTATTCTAACTTGAGTCTTCTGTCTTTGCAGGTATGGTCGTGAATGGGTTCGTGAACGTGGTGATTACGACTATTGAGAAGAGGTTCGGACTCAGGTCTATGCAGACGGGAGTTATTGCTGGGGGGTAAGGTTCTTCAAAATATCTAAATGTTCTTTCTTTGTAATATAAGAATAGTTCGTTACGATACACGTGCGGAAAAGGGGAAGTTCAAAATGATGGCGATAAATTAAAACACGAACGAAGGGTGCGGTTTAAATCGACACGAGATACGAATTTCCCTTTCGCACGTGTATCGTACGACGTTTTTCAGTACAGATGGCCCTTCGAAGTCCATGCGAACGATCCATGTCCCATCCATGTCCCATCAATATACAGTCTTGGGACAAAATGCCCATTCTCCTTTCAGCTCAATCGAAATCACGTGATAATGTAATATTATGGTATCATGGAGCTGATCTGATGATGGAGCGGAAAGGTGGTTATAGGAACTCTATTATGAAACGTCGTATCCCCATCGAGTAAGGGGTTTTTAGAAACTGTGGGAGCAGTAGATGACTGTTGAAAGAAAGGTACAGTCGGCAATAAAAGCTTGTGCCAAAAATGAAATTATTGAAAAAAACTTATTTTTAAATTATAGAATCTAGAATTATAAAATCCGTGTGGTGACAGGTTGAGAATTTCACCACCCCCTTTCTTCCCGTGGGTGTCGTAGAAGTCGACTGTGGGATATGGGTTAAATTGTAGCGTAGGCGAGAGCCTGGCCACCTGTCACTGCAATGTTACAATTGGGATTTCTTTCAACCCCTTTTTGCCAAGAGTGACACTGAAACTTAGTAGTGCATGTGCTCTGCCTACCCTGTACTACTCCCTTTATGGGATACAGGCATGATTGTATGTAGAATCTGCTCTAACCAAATTTATTTCTAGGTACGACATGGCATCCTTCATCTGCCTAGCACCCGTAACTTACCTGGGGGGGCGGCAGGGGGCCTCCAAGCCCCGCTGGCTGGGCTGGGGAGCCCTCGTCATGGGCGCGGGTTCGCTCATGTTCGCGCTGCCGCACTTCCTGGTCCCACCCTACAGGGCAGCCCATAAGGAGCAGTTGGATGTGTGCCATGGGAACAGTACTGTGGTAAGATTGCAAACAAGTTTGTACTCACGTACACATAAACATATCAAACATAGTGTCCCATTCTCCCATGATTTGATTTTTTTTTACTAGCGCTTGGGTTTTCGCGCGAATCCATACATCTGTCGCTACTTCATGTATGGACTAGCAAGTGAGAGCACAGGGTGCGTAGCCGAATGGCACAAACGTTCACGAAACGCTCACGAAACGAAACGCTAGTAGATATCTATCTCTATCGCTCTTGCGTATTGGCGGGACAGAGCCTGACTACCTTTCGCGCCGTACTGTTTTCGTTTTGCGTCGGAGAAATGTCATTCGGCTACGGGGCCAGGTTGTGCCAGATCGCCTGGTCGTCCAGCATCTTAAAGCACTGGTCCTCCTAGCGAGTAAGTGCTGGCTGATGAGCTATTGGCTATAGAAAAGAACAAAAGAAAGTCGCTTCCGTGTACCTAAATGAAAGGGACGCGATGATGACTCTCTCTTTTATTTATGCGGGAGCTATGCTACCTAAGTGACACATTTGTACTTTGCTACACCCTTATCAGGGTCCATGTATGTAATACATATGTATGTGGTATGCAAATAAATTCTCTATTCTCTCTCTATTCTATGTTTTGCTCGTTTCTATAGCTCATCGATCATTTTTGGTGGGACCAGTGCTTAAGGAACCCGATCTTTTAATTTGAATGAGCGCTCTTCTTACCACAATGGGCTTCAATGGGCTTCTATATTAAGAAACATTTCTCAAATTATCGTTTCTTTCACAGTCATCGTACCTCTGCGAGGATTCCGGACCAGCCGAAGGTGGATCCTGGGCGGTGGCTATCTTCGTACTAGCTCAACTGTTACACGGCGCTGGGGCCACACCACTCTTCACACTAGGAGTCACCTATATCGATGAGAATGTTTCAAAGAAGATGTCATCGGTGTATCTTGGTAAGTAACATTTCTTGAGCCTTCATAGGCAGTAATACTATCTCTGCAAAGATCCTGGGATAGCTGAAGGTGGATCCTTGGGGGTGGCTATCTTCCTACTAGCTGATGAGAATGTTTCTAAGAAGATGTCGTTGGTGTACATTTATTTATTTATTTATTTAATCTTTATTGCACAAAAGAAAATCTTGCAGTACAAAAGGCGGACTTAATGCTTTAAGGCATTCTCTACCAGTCAACCTCAAGGCTAAGCAGAGAGACTGTGAGCGGTGCTACAATTTCAACAGTAGAATCAAAACAAAGGAAATAAAAGAAAGCATACTAAATAAACTAAACATTGACAATGATTTAGTCATCGTTCTTTAATATTGAGGTCCTGAGGATCCTCCGTGAGAATACTAGAACAACTATTTATATCTTAGTATGAATTTTCTGAGATGAACGTTTCGCTTTAACCGTAATTTGTTAATCAAAGGTCTTTGTGTCTATTGTTGACGGCGGCTAGCTCCCGTTTAAACGGCACGTGCTATAGTCTCAGTGTAGTTAAAAAGCAACTATCATGATAGCAATAAGGTTAACTATCATGATAGCAATAAATTCATACTATATATAGGAAATATATTTGTACTACTAACTCAACGTCAATTGACCCGTTTCATCGCACATTCAACTCATATTAAAAGCTCTTCCACATTATCCTAAAGACCGCCATAACCCTCCCATAACCATAACCGTCCAGCGTCCATAATGCACGCACCGCGACTTGCGAGCGAACACAGGAACGCACTCTACTTGCTGTTACAGGGGCGATATGGACGTTTGTAGAATTACTAAACTTTAAATGGGTATTTATTTTATTTTTAATAGCGAGGGGAGAATTTTTATTAAATGGGCACAACATTTTGGCCGAAATGACTGTTTATTCGCAAATGTATGCGAAAGAGTAATTAACTTTCTTTCTTCTTTGTAAGAAAATTGTACAAAGCATCACACATCATTATTATATTATAGCATAAACCAAAGTGTTTTGTCTTATATGTAGAGAACTATAAAATCATGGGCACATTTACTTACACGCAAATCTTATCACAAAAGGTTTTGAGTTTCGACAAAGACAGTGAAGTATTTAGAGAGTACTGGCGGTATTCACATGACGGTATTTTGCCAAGGCAATATTTCCCTAAACTTGCATACATGCATTATTTCATACACTCTGTATTTATTGAATTTACTTTTACTTTAAAAAAAAAACTTTACTTTTACTTTTTTTTTGTTCTTTAGATCAAATACAATTAATTTCTCTAAGAAGCTAGTGTCTTAACTCTAAGTGCTGAATACACATTATCTGATCCGATATCGGATGTAGGACCGATATCCCGTACATTACAAGCGCCATCATGGATTTTTTTTTCATTGAAATCCTTCCGACATCCGACATCGGATCGGATAATGTGAAAACGCACTTGCGGTTATCGAGTTATTAAAAAATAAGGATAATTACTGAACACGTGTGTGACAGCCTTTAGTAATAGAAATATATTTATTGCAAGAACATAGTTTTGTTACAGTCAATTTGGTGTTACATTTAAGGAGATCCTTATGTTCTACCCTATGATAGGCATGCAATATAAAGCTAACATGCAAAAACAGTGATATTAAAACCCTAAATAATTTAAAAGTAATCACAATGATAAAGTCTATAGTAAGGGAATTTTTAAATACAATGCAATTTTAGAATTATTTAATAAATTTAGCAGTCAACAAATAATTTAAATTTATTTTTACATTAATGGAAATTACGGAAATTGAGAAAAAAAAACCAATTCCTAATGTTATTTGTTTTGACATGTGTCGTCAATCACTTGACACTAACTTGAATGTTATTCTTAAGGGTGTCTCACACTAATAAATTCATTTATTATGTATGAAAATGATGAAAAATTTACGTCCAGACTTTAGTTAGTAGTATGATAATTTAGTCAGTCTATTAATACTGGCATAAATGCAGTGTAGTCACAAATGGTTGGTCAATAGGAAGTGCAGTGATTGACGGCTGCAAATAATCGCCGTGCAAGCGGATATGCAGACACCACTTTGTTTTTAGGGTTGGCGACGTTGAAGTATTTCAACGTAAATATTTCTATGTTTAGCTAGCTTTTAAATATTCTTAGTTTCTTATATATTTATATATATTAATCATGTAAATATGTTCATGTAAATAAAGAATTTGTAAGTATGTGTATGTTTTGTGAAATCACATTTAAAAAAAAAATAAGTGAGCTTAACCATAACTCTCTGAAAAATATAAATATGGTCATCTTTTTTGGATTACCCTTATCGTGTACAATATTTTATACCTTTTATGAAATCCTTGTCAACTATCAGCATTTTTGGGCTCTGGTTAGTAATAACACCATTCATAACTGCGTTACAAAAATATAACATATATATCACTAGTTTTTGCCCGCGGTTTCGCTCGGGTTAAATTCAATAATTGCGGAATGCTCAATACAAACGTACACCCCGCATTTTAGGGAAGTAGGGTAATAAAGCTTATTTTAGCATTTTCGCTCCTGTAGCGTCTTAAGTTGCTAAGAGTGACACAGAAAACAGGGGGAGGGTCATCTGCATACCCTTTTTGGAATAGGTACAATTTGTTTGTATGTACAACTAGGCAACAAATCAAATTATTTATTGAATATTTTTTGATCTCTGATAAGGCTAGGCGCTTTTTGACCAACACTAAGGACGAGCAAATTTGTGCTTGCACCTGGTCTCCTATATGAATCCTTTGCAGGATTACGATAAAGCGAGAGAGATGGTGCTGCCATTTATACAACTAAAAACACTTAAATAAAAATTCCATACAATAAATATCATAAACTAGGCAATTAAAAAGAAAACTAAAAATTTAAGTCTAAAGAGGGCCCCTGAGGCATAGTGCCCAAGATGCTGGCAGCATTTCCTCGCTGAATTGCAATACTTTTTATTATTTGTTTGTATGTATTTTGTATTTATATTATATTTATGCTGTCTGCCATCTATGCTGTCAATAATTGTTGAGATGTTTACTGTAGTGGCAACCCTGAATGTCAAATGGCGGTGTCACCATCCGTGATTGTAGTGAAATTAAGTTGGTCCCTGAAGACTGCATTGATACGCCTATTTCAGTAATATCTATTTTGTGCATGTTGCTGACGTATCCATCCATGCTTTCAATGGATAGTTTTAATTTATAACCTAACCACAAAATTAAAATTTTGAAAAAAACCCCGACCGCGACATAGTAGACCGATTTTCATGAAACATAGCTAAGAACACTCTCGACTTACTCAGCTATCGGACAAAAAAAACTAAATCCAAATCGGTTCATCCGTTCGGGAGCTACGATGCCACAGACAGACATTCACACAGACAGACAACCAGACAGACAGGCAGACAGACAGATACGTCAAACTTATAACACCCCGTTGTTTTTGCGTCGGGGGTTAAAAATTAAGGTTTTTTGTTTATATTTTAGTTTGAATTATGACATACAGGTCTAATAGTACCTATAGTACTAAAGGATTTAAGTAAAAAAAATTAATAATCATGTATGACGTGTATTGAGTACCTATTAGGTGCAACTTCTTCTATTACACTTTTAAGATATCCAGCGCCTTTATAAGTAGGTTACTAATGTTCCAAGTTAACAGATAGTAAACTAAAACCAAGATTATTTCATTGCATTTTAGTTTTAATCTTTAGTGTATTGGATTCTACTATAGGCATTTAAATTTTTATATTTTCCTGTGACCGCACGCGTTTGACGCCGCATCTATAGCGCAAAACAACCGCTTAAGAGTGCCCAAATGCATTTCGCAGGTTCGCCCTAAGACTACGTCACACCTAAAAGGCGTCCATTACTATCGCGGCACCATTCATGGTGGAGGGCCCTTGAGATCGAGTATCGAAAGTGCGGGCTCGATGCCTACTACAAGATATGCTAGTGACTGAAAGCTCAGCAGTTCTCAAAAAGTTTCTATATAGCCATAACGGCAAATTTTAATTGATCCTATTTTGTTAGCACCATTTAGTAATACAAATCGACTTTCGTAAGATATATGCAGGATAATTGTTATAATTAAGAAAATATAGATACAAGAGAACCTTAATGATGAAATAAAACTTATTAAAATCTCAATTCATTAAAAAAATATTGGTAAAATAATAAGAAATAAGTTTATAATGGGTCGGCAACGCGCATGTGACACCCCTTGAGTTGCAGGCGTTCATAGGTTGCGGTGACCGCTTTCCATCAGGCGGGCCGTATACCTGTGTGCCAGCGACGTGGTATAAATTGTACAAAATTTTGAGAACTGCTGAGCTATGGTTTATTTCACAACAGTGACAATTCGTCATTACTTTGAAAAAAACTTGTATCTTCTTCTGTCAATGAAAAGAATATTGTAGTAAGTATGTATGGAACGCATAGAGACTTACTGCATTTTAACTTTAAGGAGCAGCGTGAGATACGAGATTTTTTCAAAGTACTTAGTGACGAGTTGTCCCTCGACAGTGACACTTCTCCGTTCATTGCCTGTTCAACAAGGAAATATTGACGCTGAACAATGTTACTTGTCAACCCAAAAATAGGCACAAAATTGTCATTATCAAGTGGCGAAATAGCACATATGACCTTTGCAATAAGGTAAGAAAAGGCAAATGTAATAAGCACAGCTCTCCAAATCACTACCACTGTCAAGTTTGATGGATGATTTGCAATTAGCGCGTAACCGTAAGTTCTTTTTGGCAATTTCTGCATTTTGCAAAACTTCAAAAAAGTGAATAAGTAGATATAAAAAAAATCATAGAATTAATCACAAAGCAATCTCATGGACCCTTATGTCCCTTATATTTTACAGTATAATTAATGTGTTTTCATTTGAAATTGTCTTTACTACCTTTTGGGATAGGAGCGCCACACAAACAAAACAGTCAAATAGCAAAAGTATAGTCAAATCACCTGCGATCCCTGTTCCTTATCTAAAATTGTTTGGTGTAGCGCCAAATTCTGTCCGAGGCTAGACATCCAATAGATCCTAATCCAATAATTTATTTTTCCCATCTTAAATAAGTTTGTGACATTTTAAAGCTAACATTTTAAAAATACGTTACTAATAAGATCCTATATGGAAGACATGGTGCACACATATTATGTAAAACTGAGAACCGCTCGTAGGTGGGAATTTTCGCGAAAAAAGATTCAAAAACTTTTTTTTCAAAAATAGGTAAATTTAATGTTTTTCCTACTCAGAATCACGAGCCCTTTTGATCCTACCACGCAGAAAAAAGTGTCCCAAATTTAATTTTTCCACTTCGTTACCATTTTTCGAAAACTTTTTACGGCGGTTACAAAATGGAAAGTATGCAAAATAATAGAAAATTTTGGGACCATTTTTTTGCCTCTTATTTTTTGTCCTAGATCTAAAGGGCTAGTGATTCTGAGTAGGAAAAACATAAAACTTACCTACCTTAGAAAACATATTTTGGGTAATTGTTCTCGCGAAAATGCTCAGGTATGTACCTAATATGTTTCCACAAGTTGACTACTTAACTAAATCATAATAAAACGTTATTTGCTAGCTTAAAATCAAATGCTAGCTGCCCGAGTTGAAATTCGAACTTTTAATTACTGATCTTGACTTGATAATAATGTTATAGACAAGAAGTGTAAAGGAGTTGAATTCATTGTTTACACATGCAGCGATGTGTACAGAAACATTTTTGCGACCATCGTGAATGAATAAGTAAATGTAATTGTAAACGGTCTCATCGGAAGATCAGCGCTGAAAGTCACCAGCGACACGCTGAGATAAGGCCATTTCGTGGCACTTCATTCCTCTCTGATTGTGTTGTTGTGTGTGATTAGTCCTGACTGTGCTCACGAATAAATTCTATTCCATTCTAGTTATTCTATTCTAATTTCCATAATTTAAGCAAACCCGTCTTGAAGAAACTTTTTTTCAATCACTTCAACTCTTTCAACTTTTTTTTCATGGTACCTTAAGATCTTACCGACTGCGCCATATAACATCTATACGGGAATGTCTGTTTATTTGTCCGTCTTTCACGGCAAAACGGAACGATGAATTGACATGATTTTTTTAAGTGAAGATAGTTGAAGGGATGGAGAGTGACATAGGCTAATTTTTGTCTCTTTCTAACTCGAGCGAAGCCGCGGGCAAAAGCTAGTTTAATACAATATAAACTGATCAAGGCTGCCATAGTGTAAGGTTGGAATCAAACCAACATATTTTGTAAAACCACTCTTGAAAATATGCCACAGGTGGAATGGGCAATGTCGATAAATGGGTAATGTCTGTTGTTGTTTTAATATATTCAATGGGCAGAAATAGTACATTACATCAGAGGCCGGGAAAATGAGGATTTTCGGCCAAGTGGGTATATACGGCCGAGCGAGCGTGCGAGCGAGGCCGGATAGGGATACGAGGCCGGGAATCCGATTTCACGCCGAGGCATGTATAGTGCTTTTCTCAAACATACAATGAAATAAAAAAAAATGCTCTAAAGGACAATATTTTATAAAAAAAAGTTACTTTGCAGGCCTAGGCCTAAAAAATAATATGAAATCCCTTTACAGTCCTCTCGAGTTGTTGCGCCCAAAAAGCGATACTTCCCAGCCCATTTTAAGGAACGTAAAGACAATATTTCATTGCATGTTTGAGAAAAGTAGTTTTAACTTCAATATGTCAATAAATAATTAACAAAGTCTGTTCGAAAAGAGAAGTCATGAAATGTATGAGTACTGATACATTAAAACTATTATAAGACGAAGAGAGGAAGCGAAATTATTATCTTTCCGCACAGACTATATTTTTAACGCCAGGCACTCAAATCTAGTCCATATCCGTTTACAAGTGCACTGCAATGGCTAGTATCACATCAACATCAAATCAAGATAGTGTTGGAAGTCCGAATGCCTCGTACAATGTGATTGTTTGCACTGTAAACAGATGGACGCGGTTTGTTCTACATCAAGCATTCATATCCATACATTATGCATTGCTATTCATACCGTTTGTCGTTTTAGTGGGAATTCTAATCATTAGCTGGAAATGTGAGTTTATTTAGTATGTTTTTGCAAGTTAATATGCACCTGTTTTGTTACATATTCAGCTGATGCAGAGATTCATATGAAACATACACAAAAAGTTATTTACTTTATTCCACATGTAGTTAATTTGACAATACTTTTTTTAAGCGCTAAGCTTTTAAGAGCTATGGTTGATAGTGTTGATACGTTGTAGTATACCCACGTGCGTAGTAAATATTTGAATTATCGAAAATGTGGTATTATCAATAAGTAGCGCGTATTTTTCTCTACACATAAACATAGGTGCTTCGGCTCGCACAATTTTACAATCAAGTACGTAATTTTTTTTCTACCTGATACTTACTTATATACCGTTAATAGATTTTGTATGCTATCTTAAAATGTAGCAAGGTAGACAGATAAAAGATGGACAAAGGAAGAAGTGACTCTATGGAAAGGCCCTGACGTAAAAAGAAAGTCAGGACCACCAAGAAAACGATGGAGTGACGACATTGCAGCTACCGCCGGCCCAACATGGATGAATAAGGCAAAAGTCAGGGACGAATGGAACAAATTGGAGGAGGCCTTTACCCAATAAAATGAGGTTCCTAACAACATAAAAAAAATACTTACATGAAAATTAAGTTTAAAACTAACAAATAAATATAGTATCATGCACAAAGAACCAACTTAAAAAGTATCGATAGCAAAGCGTGAAATAGCATAGTAAAGCTTTCACATCACGACGATCTTAACCTCGGCTTTTAGCTGTAAAAATACGCCGCGTCCTGATCCGCGCCATTTGAGACGTTTGCCAGTTACTTAGCCATAAGTAGTTAGGGCCGGCCGATTGTTTTCAAATAAATCATAGGCCTAATGGAATTAACAAATAGTCGTGTGCGTGTGGATTGAGTGAGCACCTTCCGAAAATAAAAAAAAAATATGCAGATCATTTAGTAAAAGTTCTAAAACAATTGTAAAACGAATCTCTGAATTTGTAAAAATATAAATCAAAAGATACAGCCATTAACATGTGCTCACTCAGTTCTCACAAACTATCAACTTTTTTTTTAATTTAATTAAAGGAAAAATGAAAAAAAAAAAAACATTCGCACACATCCAGCAGGCCTCCGTGGCGGAATTGGAAGCGTGATGGCCCCGGCAAGGCCAAAGGTCGCAGGTTCGAGTCCTGCCGGAGGTGTGAATTTTTCCATTTTTCCTTTAATTTAAAAATATGTAAAAACATAGTCTAGTACTTAATGTGTAAATTACAAATGGTCAACCAAATCTTGGCACCAAGAATGATGTAATACGAGACTGACAAAGCCCGTACAGAAAAACTTACCCCTGAAATGAATGGGCTTTTAAGCTTAAAACTAGAAGGCGCTGTTTCGCAGTCTGGAAGTGGCCAAAATCATAATTTTCCCCAACTACTTTTGCGTGTTTTTATTTTTTCCCAATACACGGTTTAATTTTTTTAATGGCATTTTCGCTTGGTTCAAATGTAAAAAGTACTATTTGTTTGCTAAGTATTATATTCTATTTCTTTATACTACGTCGGTGGCAAACAAGCACACGGTCCGCCTGATGGAAAGCGGTCACCGTAACCTATGAACGCCTGCAACTCAAGAACAACTAAATGAATAAATATATTTTGCTTGTTTCAGGTGTATACTACACAATGGCGGTGGTGGGCCCAGCGTTGGGCTATGTTGTGGGGGGACAGATGCTCAAGATCTATACGGATTTCGTTACTGTGGACTCCGAAGCGTAAGGACCTTTTAATTCCGATTGTTTTACAGATTTAATTAAAAAATTAAATATGAAAAAACTACTCCATATACTAGCTAAAAAGATAAAAAATAAATAATAAAAAAATCATAAACATGAATATTTTAGAGCACAATGTTATAAAAACTACTAGAAAATGCCAGATTTATTGGTTTGGAAAATTTTATTTGCCTTAGGAACACGTACCTAACAAGTACCTAAGTAAATCTAATTTATCAGAATACCCTAAGGGTCCCCCCACATCTAGCGTCTCGCGAGCGTCGCGTAGGGCAAACTGTATGGGCAAAGCCTGACGCCGCGTCGACGTCGCGTCTTTTTCCATACAGTTGGCCCGACGCAACGCTCGCGAGACGCTAGATGTGGGGGGACCCTAAGATCCGAGAAGAGTCCTGAGGGACTGCCGCAAAATTCACTCTTATTCCGGTTGATAGAAGCCATGGTTAACTAACGTATCGACGTCACGCACCAGAAATCTATGGAAATTCCCATTAAAAAAAAATGAAATATTCGGTAACAGTGCAACCGACCCTAAAAGTCACTGGCACTCTGGTCTTAAAAAATTGGACAAGTATTATTATTATTATTAATATATATATAATTTTAAAAAAATCTCGTTACCACAGACAAGCGTTATACTTTTAATATCTCACCCGACACGCGCAAGGCTTCATTCAGCCAGTACCTCTCGCTTTCATTGTGTTGCCAGCCAAATTAATTTCAGTTTTCAGCTCAGGTTTCGCATGATTTTCCGACTTTTGAACTGCAGTTTTGTGGTATCGTTTTAATATGCGTGGATGAGGCCGTACAAGTGTTTGCCTTTTGTGGAGTTTAACGATTTTTAGCTCCGGGCTGTCGGAAGAGGGGGTTGCTGCGTATTGCGAGTTCTTTATTGTGATATTTAATTTTATCATGGTGGTAAAGGAGCGGAAGGCCCACCCACAGACTCTTTGTACCGTGCGACATCGTAGTGTCGTTCCGTTTTTTTATACACATAATTATTGATTTGAAAAGGACAACAATACAATGTTGCCACTTTTTAATAACTACTCTTTTTTGGCAGTTTGTATAGTGCATCCCTACTGCGTATTGAAAATTCACTTTAGTTTTCGCAAAGACAGCGGTAAAATTTAATAATTAAGTGCAGATTTTTGTTTGTACGCATTGTTGGCCTGGCTAGTTGTTTTTAAGGCGTACAATACCTAAGCGTAGCCCTATTTAAGTAGCACATTTTTGATATAGGTACGTTTCAACTGATTTAGATGCAACCCTGACGGTCGTCGTAGTGATTTGGCAGTTGTTCTTTGTCATCCTACTTCTATGGTTAAATTCTAAGCCAAACCATTTGACTTAGTTCCTTTTCTGTCGCTAACGATAGCAAAACAAAAAGAGCAATTATAATAATAGTCCAAAGCTGAAGTATGCGTTTCCCGTTTAGCATTTGGAGCGGGGTTCTATTATTTCAATTCATTTTAGATGCCCTTTATTTTGACGAGTGCTCTTGAGTTAGAAATACACTGAATTGTTCATTTAAATGACTGGTGCATACTAGGTATGCAATATGATTTATGCAAATAAGTAGTAAACTCGATCTATGGGAACAGAGGGCCAAACCAAGAGGGCATTGAAAAAACGACAAAAATAGAACAGTGAAACTCTGAAACTTATTCATGGAAATTTTCACGAGTTGATTAAGATCCTATTTATCGAAAAGTTTGACTTGTCTGCCTGTGTGTCGGTCTTTATCATCGTAGCTTTCGAACGGATGAACCGATTTAGATTTCGTTTTTTTGTTTGAAAGCTGAATTAGTCGGGAGTGTTCTTAGTCATGTTTGATGAAAATCGGTCCATTATACGGTGTCGGGGTTATTATACTTAAGTACATTGTATGATGACGAGTTTAGAGACATCACATAGAACCATATTTCTAGATTTTATTATTCAAATCCCATTACATAGTGACCAATGTCTTTAATGTATGCAAGCGAGCGACTCATTTAGCTCAATAATCAACGCGGAGTGTTCGTCAAACATCAACGCATCTCGATTGCTGAGCAAACCGCAGGAAATGCTCAAGTTGAGCGACGACGCTCAGAGCGTTGAGTAATTGAGCGCTGTGCTTGAAAAATTTGTGGTTATAGTAACAAGCAGTAAAACTTTAAATAGAAGAGGCGTTTACAATGAAATTGTAATACCTAAATTGTTATAATTATCTACCTATTATTACCTACTTAACATTATTTGCTACATCACCGCTGGAAGTATTTTAATCTGATTTTATTACCTGTATATCATAATTATAATTAGAATACTTCATAATCCTTCTACTTCAATTACACCTCCAATTAGTCGAAGGAATTTGATCGAATGATCGCTCCAATATTTCTGCAATATATTTTCATACGTACAGTCGACTACAAAGATAATATTATGTATCCATTTTTTCACCTTATTGCATTGTAATAAGGTGAAAAAGTGTATACATCTCTTTGTAGTCGACTGTCCATCAACTATGGCGAGTACTACTTAGTACTAACTAAGCTTGCTCTATGCCTTCATGCTCCTAAGTAGGTAGGTAAGTAGGTAAGTAAATTAATATACCAATCATTCGGAAAAATATTTTTTATCTCCAGTCTCGGTATAACTCCAGTGAGCTCCGTGTGGATTGGCGCGTGGTGGATCGGATTTCTGCTGTCAGCTCTCCTCTGCCTTATAGTTGCAGTGCCACTGCTGGCCTTCCCTTACGAGCTACCAGGTAATTAGTAAAACATATTAACATCCTTAAAGAGCTGACCATTCTCAATCCTTTACCAGCTAAGAGAAAACTGGGCCCACTACACAATCAGTTATCGCTATAAGTGTTTACAAATCTTGTGAGAATGAGGTCGTTTATCATCAGAATAGGATCCAACGGGAATACCTATGGTGGATCCTATGCTAACGATAAACAATAATCTTCAAAGGTCTCCAAGGATCTCCAAAAACACATGCCCAGTCACATGTTGCTCAACGATTCCATACAATCTTATGCAAATAATTCGGTTAATTTTATCTGCTGCTTTCTTTGGCTACGTGAACTCAGCTTTGGCAGGCCAAATCTGAGTTCATCTTATAGCATCTACATTTGCCACCAATGTCTCTAAAAATCATGCTTTGACTATTTTCTTTTCCAGGTGCCGAAGAGATCCGTAACTCCAAAGTCTCCGAAGCCCACGACTCAGCCTCCAAATCCGCGGCTTTCAGCTCACTTCGTGAACTGCCTCGAGCGGCAACAGCACTCCTTCGGAACCCTACGTTCCTGTTCCTTAATCTGGCTGGCGCTAGTGAGGGAATGCTGATTTCTGGCTTCGCTGCGTTCCTGCCTAAGCTGATTGAGAACCAGTTTGCTGTCAGCGCGTCCGAAGCTGCTTTGCTGCTAGGTGACTCTCTTTTATGCTAAAACTGCTGAAGGAGTGACTGATCTGAGGAGTCACAGGTTCCTATCTGTGTCTCTTCCAAGTGCGGAATGTAGAAATTAAGAATGTCTGCACCTTTACTTCCCCTCTGACATGATCAGCCAACGATAAGAAGTTCCACTACCTCGGAACCCTACATGATCTCAAATCAGAAGTAAAATCAGGAAGACCCAATATGATTTTCTCTGAGTCTCACAGTGTTGCCTATCTATCTACCAAGAAATCCTTCCTTGCCTCAAATTTTTTAATAGAAGCTTCCCCAAAAATCAATTGTTAACTTATAAATCTTACGTTTTATGGAAGCTTCTCTCAAAGCCAATTGCTAACTTCAGAATCCTTTCCCCAGGAGTCATCACAGTCCCCGCCGGCGGAGGCGGTACCTTCCTCGGCGGCTGGCTCGTCAAACGCTGGAACCTGGCCTGTGCTGGCATCATCAAGCTTTGCGTGGCTGCTACGCTGGTCGCAGCTGCGTTTACCTTCAGCTTCGTGCTGACGTGTGATGATTATCCGTTTGCTGGAGTCACTGTGGGATATAACTCACCTAGTGTGGCTGGGTAAGCTGTCTTGTTTGTTTTGAATAGTCAGATAAAGGTGGCCCCTGAAAAAAATCCGTGTCAGTTGTTTCTGCAACTGACAGAACATTACCTATAACATGACCTTGCTTTGAATAGATAAGTGTGACTGTATTAAACATATCTAAATATTTTTTTCAATCTCTCTTAGGCCCAGTTGCACCAACCACTTAACTAAGGGTTAGTGAGCTGTCATTCGTCAAATTCCATATAAAATGGTGGGTTAATCCTCCATTTTCGTTGGTGCAAGTGGCAATTAGACAAATATCTGATGTCAGGGGTTAACATAAGAACAACAATGATGTCAGTGGAGCAACTGACGTTCTGGCTTCTCTTCTTCTATTTGATATATTTTTCCTTGGCTCTCTACACTTAAAGACAAAGATCCTGATGACGAATAGTAATGGTATGATGACTTCTATTCTAACTTTTCAAAATAATAATCTACCCACAGCTCTGACCGATTGGCGGCGGCCTGCAACACAAACTGCAGGTGCTCCGGGTCTACCTTCGCGCCCGTCTGCGGGGCCGACGGCATAGTTTACTACTCCCCCTGCCACGCCGGCTGCAGCACGGGAGTGTTGGCTGGAGCAGCTCAGTTGTACAGCGACTGTGCTTGCATCGGGAATGGGACCTCACTGTATAGTGTTCCAGGTGGGTTCACAAACTACTGGATATTCTAGATTCAAGTGCTGGTGGTATCGTTTAACTCCCAACTAAGTCTCCCCAATACATTTTGTACTTGAGAAACAATCCCCAGGTTTTTTGAAAATGCTAAGAAGCCAGATCCAATCCGTAGGTTTCGGATACGAGATCCCTGCTTAATCAATGTAGGTTAGTATTCAACATTGTTAACGAAGTTGTGCTTAATATGACTACAGAGTATTCTGTCAATTGCGTTTTATATTCCACAGATTCGAACGTGTCAGTCCCGTACGAAGCTATCAACAGCATCTGCAGCTCATCCTGCCCGTATCTGTGGCTGTTTGTGTTCCTCTCCTTCTGTGTTATGCTGTTCACATTCATAGCGACCATGCCTGCCCTTTCTGCCACACTCAGGTAAAGAATAGACTCATCATCAAAATTTCACAACTCCTCCTCCTCCTCCTCTTCTTTCTCAACTCCTTTCACAATTCAAAATTTTACAACTCCTCTTTTACTTTCAAAGCTGTTCGACTCTGGAACTCTCTACCTCCGGGCATTAGACGGGCTCAATCTATTTCTGTTTTTAAAAAAATGCTTAAAGAACATTATTTATCTCTCCCTTAGTGATCGTATTGCTATTTTTACTCTGTGGTTGGTATGATTGCTGTATATTGTTGGTTTGTTACTATATATCTGTCTTGCTGTATATTACTATTTAAGTATGTTTATGTATATTACTATTTAAGTATGTTTATGTAAGTCTATTTATATTCTCTTATATGTGTATGTTTATTCAATTTGTGTGTTGGAAATTAGAATAAGTATGATTTTTCATTTCGAAGCACCTACTCTTTCTGATTATGTTTTTTATTTCCGCTACCCAAAGGTTGTCTGGTAGAGATCGCTCTTTAGCGATAAGACCGCCTGTTGTCTGCCTCTATTTATAATCATTTGTTTTGTCTCCGCTGTATCTTTTTTCTGTATCTCTTGCTGAGGTGTGCCAATAAAGAGTATTCTATCTATCTATCTATCTATCATCTATAGGAGCGTAGACTATTTCGTGGAATGCTCCTATACTGGGTAAAATAAAAAGGACCAACCATATTTTGCATAGCGACTTTTGAGTTCATAATGAACAACTTTTACTATGACCAATGCTGAAACTCGAAAAAAAATTGGCTGTTCCAAAGAAATTAGCGGCATCACGTCAGTCGGAGTCGGAATGCATGAAATAGAATTCTGTCCCTGATTTCGTTGCTCTCTACTCCTACATTATGTAAAATTAGGTTCAACAAATTCAAGAAACTGTTCAATTTTTTTGTCACTTTCATACATTTACAGATGCGTACGCGAAGACCAGCGTTCCTTCGCCCTCGGTATCCAGTGGATCAAGGTTCGACTCCTCGGCACTATTCCAGCTCCACTGCTCTTCGGATTCCTGATCGACTTATCATGTTCGTTGTGGGCGCGAACTTGTGACCGTTCTGGGGCTTGCTTGCTGTATGACAACTATAATATGAGCAGGTTAGTTATTCATATTGAATATGTCTTTGTCTCTTCTAGATTGTCCTCTTAACAAAAATTTTTGGGAAAGCGGTTCTTGAGCGGTTTCTGGGACAGTTCTGGAGATACGATTTTTTTTCCCTAGATCATCCAAAATCTGATATTCGAAGCCCTATTAATATATTTTTTGTGTATGGTGTTAAATGCATAATCTGTTAGGACCTAGGACCAAGTTTACAAGGACAAAACGAAGTAAATGACACCACAAAGCCCCCAAAAAAATTTGTCAGACCATGTGCCAAAACCCTGTATTCTCAACTAGCTTTTGCCCGTCTTCGCTCGCGTTAGAAAGAGACAAAAAGTAGCCTATGTCACTCTTAATCCCTTCAACAATTTCTATTTAAAAAATCACATCAATTAGTTGCTCCGTTTTGCCATGAAAGACGGGCAAACAAACAGACACACACACTTTCCCATTTATAATATTAGTATGGATTTTAAATATACTGTACGAGTAGGTATCGACAGATTGCCCTTGTTTTGGGATTTACTTGGGGAAATTAACTCAATGATTCCTAATTTTCTTTTTGCCTTTTCAACATCAGAAAAACCGTTCTAAGTCCATTTTTTAAATACATTTCATGGGTGATCCTAAAATAAAAATCCGTGTGATTTTCACATTTGTTCCCTAATTGAAATATCGTCTTTAATAAACCCCTTCTCTTTCCAGGTACATGCTAGCCCTAGCCCTCCTAGGCAAGCTCTGTTCTCTTCTCTTCTTCTTCCTCGCCTGGTGGTTCTACAGACCGCCGGGCGGCAAGACGGGCAACGCCGTCGTACCGTCCGTAGACCTCGTCGTCTGCGCAGAGAAGGCCAACGGGGTTGCTAACGGGAATGTTCCCAATGTTGCCAATGGGGAAAAAGTGGGGAACGGATATTGTAACGCGGCGTTGGAGTGTAGTGAGCATTTGTAAGATTTTTGGTAAAGGACTTTCGGTAATAGTGCTAATACATGAGCGTACGACGACCGTACCGCACCCAGCACGGGAAGCATGGTCGCGCGATAGACGATAAAATATCAGGCCGTCCCTATCGCACTTACAAATAGTGCGATAGGGACAGCCTGCTATTTTATCGTCTATCGCGCGACCATGCTTCCCGTGCAGGTCATCTAATTATTATCCTGTAAAGAATAACTCTTTCTGACTTACGTGTATGGTACGGTCGTTTATTAGCTACTTAAAGATCTTGGCACCCTTTGATACAGATAAAATATACCTAAATAGTAATTTATTCTATTGATTCATGAATTTGTACTTTTATATCGGTAACATTTTACAAGAAAATGTAACATAGAAACCCAAAAAAAGATAGGTCCGATTCACGCTCGATTGAAATAAGTTTTGATCCGAGATTATACCTACCTCTGAATTGTAGGTATATTTCTAATCATAGTTTTCAAGATTAGGTACATAATTATACTGTAAAGGTAAAGGGAATATGTACTTTGGTCCATATTATAGTGGCTATAGTATGTATTAAAACAAGTCAAATACAGAGTTATTTGTACTCAACATTAAGCATGTTAAAGTCAATACGGGTAAATGTGTCTGATTTTGCCTTTTTTTAACCCCCGACGCAAAAACGACGGGTTGTTATAAGTGTGTCTGTCTGTCTTTCTGTCTGTTTGTCTGTCTGTGTGTGTATCTGTCTGTGGCATCGTAGCTCCCGAACGGATGAACCTATTTAGATTTAGTTCTTTTTGTCTGAATGCTGAGTTAGTCGGGAGTGTTCTTAGCCATGTTTCATGAAAATCGTTCTACTAAATATGTCGCAGTCGGGGTTTTTTTCAAAATTTTAAATTTGTTAGGTTATTGCTATTTGCTACTCACGTTTAGTGGTAGACGTATTGAACTCTCAATAAACACTAATCATTGTTTAAACAGGCCAGACACACTTTACCATATGACGCAATTACCCGTATTGACCTTATCTAATTTCAAAGGGTTGCTAGATTTAGATTTACCTTGGCACACAAGGTATTACCTAAAATACCTAATACTTAGGTATCCAGTATTTTATATTTAGGTATTAGCCAGGTGAATGGTAACTTTACCCATTATTTATATACTTCGGTTCTAAGTAACTTTGTTTGAAAGTCGATGTACATTAGTCAATTTTATCGATATTTGTGTATTGTTGAACAATTTTTGATAGCTTGCTAGCAATTACAAAAATAATATTATAATTACCTACCTAAGTACCAATTTCAGTCGCAAAGTATGTTTTATGATATCTTGTAGAAACTTGAGAAATATGAGGGTAGTATTAAAATAATCAAAGACACTGCCGACATCTTAACTATAAAACTCCCGTGAGACTCAAACATATTTAAAAATATTTTTTCAGTACAGATGGTGTTTTTTTACACACTAGTACGAGAAGTGGTTCATTATATGCCAGGTCGAAACTTTGAAGGCTCATCTGTACTGAAAAACGTCGTACGATACACGTGCAAAAAGGAAATTCGTAACTCGTGTCGATTTAAAACACTCCTTTCGGTCGTGTTTTAATTTATCGCCACTCGTTTCGAACTTCCTTTTTTACGCACTTGTATCGTAATGTACTATTAAGCGGGTTACTCACGTGTTAAGTCGATATATAGCGTCCCCTCAGGAGCCGCGCACACAGAGCAAGCGCCTGCTGTATGCGTCGCGCTCTCGACATGTAAAGGCGGGGTCGCTACTCTTGAGAAAGATCCTCGAAAATGGATCGAAACATGTCGAACGCTATATCGACTTAACACGTGAGTAACCCTTTTAAGTATTTTTAAAATACTGCCGATATTATTTATTGATCAATTAATTGATCGTAGTAATTATACATAGAAAAATAAATCACATACAGACTGGCAAAAAAGAATAGGAATGTAACAATTTTTTTATCATAGCAACATTTAGGTACTGTTCTCATACGAAAGTGACTCAATAGTTGCCACATGCAAAACGGTTTACATAGACAGTGGCGCCCCTATTAATTCCTAATATTTTTACCAGGCTGTACCAAAGCACAGAATCAAAATATTTTAGACGCTTTTTCTACGGTTTTTGATGTTATGTACGTGTAAAACTACCCTCGATTTTCGCATGTACATTAATCATTCCAAACAGTTTAGGCACGTCCTGACTTGTCAGTATCAAAGCTTACACCTGTGGGTTATTTTACCACAGTAACATTGACAGTGACTATTCTGTGCCTATTTCAGGGTTGTTAAACTTGTTAAGTAACATTGTTACTCAGCGTCAATATTACCTTGTTGAATAAGCAATAAACAACGAAATGTCACTTACCAGGCAATAATTGTCACTATTATGAAACAAGTCAATGCGCACCCTGCCAGTGTAAGTGTCAAGCCGATTTATTCCTGACAAGTCAGGACAGGGCTGAATGGGCTAAAAGTAATCACAAAGATTGATTGATTGTATGACAAAATAAAGGTTAGAAATTCGTGTCCGATTTGACAATGTAGATGGCGCTGTACAACTATAAGTGTATACCAGTGGCGGTTGGTGAAAATTTCTGCTAGGCAACACTCAGCAAAAAGAAACCTACCTTAACATTAGGTACCTACTTTACTAGTAATCAATTTTTTGGCAAGCCGGTGGGAATCGGCTTGTATGGACCAGCCGCTGCTGGCTGATGTATACAAAGTGTAGTGCAAAAAGCTTTTCCCTCGTATTTTTCCAGAAACATTCGTATTTGTCATGCTAGTTCAGACAGCGTTAGTATGTCTTATATGGTATTTAATCTTAACAGGGATGACGACTATATAAAAAAATGGCATTCTGTTTAGTCCGTCAGTTAGATCGTCCAAAAATACTAAACACATGTTTTTCGTTTTTTCTAATTAATATAAAAATACAAGGATATAGCAGAGCATCAAAGTTCCGGAGTGGGGGCTTGTGACTTCACTTCTTAGTAAAAATTGTACCTAGCCGTGACGTCACGCGAAACTTCAACGCACTGTACCGTCGTCATTTTTCGTTTACGAGAATAATATGTGTCCAAAATTCTTTGATAATCTAACTGACGGACTAATTAGTTTTTTTTAGTCGTCTCGTCTAATATTTTAGTCACTATAAACCCATATAGCGCCATCTGCAGTCAAAACATGGTCTGATTTTGTAGTTTACTCGTATGTTACAGTCAATGGATCTTTGGTTACGGCCTGTTGTAATTGTAAAGTATCTGTGATGTGTAGTTTTAACGATATTTATAACCGTTCATATTACTTTAGGGTTTTTAGAATTGTATTATAGTATTTATAATAATTAATTTATTATACAAGCGTGTGTAGTTTATAAAAATATGAATAATGTGTTTCCCAAGTTAGTAGTCAAACGAATTTGTTTTTGTGTATGAATTTTACCGCAAGTTCTGTCATACTATTTTCGCATAAAGAGTGAATTTTGGTAACATTTTTGATACTCTAAATATTTATTACCATTAGCAAAATCGAGTTCGTTTTACTATGATTTCCCTTTGATCGCCAAAGACGCCTATACACGCGCAAACAAAACGCCATATTCGCGTCATGGCGTTTTCTTTGCGCATACTTTGCATGTCAAGAAATAATTGGCAATATCGTACCTAATACCTATAGCTGAGTTTAGACCAGCAAATTATTGCTGCAAGTTTTGAGACACCGACTATAGGTAAGAGTGAGTGGCAAATATCTGCATCTCTTTCTTGCATATACTTCTGTCTCAAAACTTGCAGCAATAACTTGCTCGTCTAAACGTGGTCTAAACTTAGCTTATCACCTGCAGCCTGGCAAAAAAAGAGTAGAATATAATAGGGGCGCCACCGTCTATGCAAACCGGCTTGCATGTGGCAACTATTTTGACACTTTTCGAGAACAGTTGTGTTGCTATGGTAAAAAAAAATCTACTCTTTTTTGTCGAGGTGTAGAAAATGCTACGAGTTTATTTTTTATTCTAGTCTTTATATTATATACTACTAAGATTTAATTTTATATAAATATTGAATAATATTTTACTTATTAATTTTGACGGATTTTGTGTGAAAAAGTCTTTGGTATCAAAGGGCTGATGTAAACACAAAATAATCCATTTTCTTGCGCTAAGCAAAAAAGTTAAAAATTACCATAATTTTAAAAGGCGCGAGAAAATAAATATGGCTTAAGCCTTGAGATAAAATAATAGACTAGAAAAGTACAATGTCTAACAGCACAATTTTAATGGATTTAATCGGATTTTATATTATTTATTTGGCCACTTATTTAGTAAGGTTTGTTGTTATTCCAAGGTATAATAAAATTGTTGTACAACTTATGAGCATGCGACATTACCTAGGTACATTGAATTTTTACATCGGTTTACCATCTTTTTCTGTTTTTATTGTAAAACAGTGACTTCGTCAAACTTAGATAAGAATAGGTACCTATCCTAAATAGCAATTCGCGCAAATAACACTAAAAACATAAAAGATGATAAACCGACACGGTGTAATATGAGGAAACCGAATAATTTTAACAGCGTAAAATGTCAAAATGTCAAATGTCATTTAAACTTTTCTGGATTTCGCCTACTTTCATAGTTATAAGCTTTAAAAAAATAAAAATTACTTATTGTTAAACGTTGTTTTGATGGCGATAACTATAGTAAGTAGTAACTCATTGAAAAGAGTATTTTTTCTTAGAAAATTGTTAATTTTCATTTTAAGTGCCAGTTTTACAAGTAACATTTACTTTTACGTGAAAATACATACAAAAAACAAAAAAAAAATCCAAAAAAAGTGTTTTTGCGAAATTAGCTTGACGTCATATAACATTTTATTTTGCCCTCAGAAATGCGTAGTTAAAATCTTTCGGTTTCGTCACGTTACACCGTGTATATTTTTATTAGTGGTAGGTAAACTTCGGGCCCATTTAAAGTATGAATTTTCTGATGTTTTTTTGTCTTTTGCCGTAATCTGTTAAACAAAAGCCTTTGTTTCTATTATTCACAGCGGCTAGCTCCCGTTTCTACAGCACGTGCTAGTCTCAGTGTAGTTAAATAGCAACTATCATGATAACAATAAGGTTCAAATTTATGAAACAGTTGACAGTATGCAGGTAACTTTTTTTGAAGATGACAAAACGTGTTATCTCCGAAAGGGGTATTTATGGATTTGAACCTTATTACTATCATGATATTTGCTTTTTAACTACACTGAGACTATAGCGCATGCGCTGGAGACGGGAGCTAGCCGCCGTGAATAATAGGAACAAAATAAAAGAAACAAATTTTGTTTAACAGATTACGGCAAAAGCCAAAAACCCATCTCAAAAAATTCATACTATAGGTACAAGGTACGAGAACTCGCATGAGAGTTTTATTACATTGCGGTATTGACGGCAGTGCAAGATTGAATGTAACCTTAACAGTCCGCAATGTAACTAATATCGCATTCGAGTTCGCGTGCCATGTAAATTAGGCCTTAAATGGTCATGTGATCATAAGACGTATTAGATGTTGTACAATAGTTGTTATGGGGTTTTCTATTGTCGCGTAGAATTTCTAGATTTGCTTATAAATGCAATAGGTTATTGGGAAATAAATGTACCTAACTGCAGTATCGTCATAGAACCGTTTATATTTGGCCTGACGTAGTCCTTTAAGTCTCCGCCACACACAAAACGTTTTGATAGCGTAGCGGAATGCGCGAGTTCCCACCGGCGTCCGCTGGGCGCAACGCCAGCGTCCGGCGCACCGCTATCATTGCGCTCCGTTAACGCTACGCTCTTAAAATGCGCATGTGTAGCCGAGCTTTAACGTAACCAAATTTGTGGTTTAATTGACGGTTGGTATGAAGTACAATGGTTTAAATAATTCATTAAGCGCTTAACCCCTCAGACGCCCTGTTCCAGGTATGTCCCAGACAATTTAAGCTGTATGTAACAAATTGAAGGATTCAGTAGCAATTTTTTGCATGACAGCGGCGTTCCAGGGTGGCTAGCCGAATGGCACAATCGCTCACGAAACGCTCACGAAACGAAGCGCTAGTAGATATCTATCTCTATCGCGCTTGTGTATTGGCGCGACAGAGCCAGCGGCGTATCGCTTTCGTTTGGCGTCGGAGAAATGCCATTCGGCTACGGGGCCTGGGGTCAATTCGGTTACTTATCCCTTTGACTGTCAAAGACGACCAGACTCGCTAACCTAATACATGCATTCTTATTACGTTCAAAGGGCGTCTAAAGGGTTAAACCAGTACGCAGTTTCATTCGGTATTTGATATTTGTATTAACGCTACTTTGTAAAACATTAAATATCCTGAATATTGTGTTCAACCGACCACATTTGATAAATTTTATTACACGAACCATATCGGCAGTCTTATGTGTAGGTAAGACGATTTGGATACTGTACAATTTTACACTGTAAATTATTATTAATTAATGAAATAAATTATTTAGAAAAAAAAACCATTGTGTTTTTTAACTATAAAACTCCCGTGAGACTCACACATATTTAAAAAATATTTTAAGCGGGTTACGCATTACATGTATTAAAAACGTATCACGTATTAAAGATCCTCGAAAATTGGATCGAAACATGTCGAACGCTATATCGACTTAATACGTGAGTAACCCGCTTAAAATATTTTTTTAAATATTGAGTTTTTTTTTAATACCTAAATGAAATTATTTTACGCATTAAAGCAACCATTAAATTTTAGTGCCATTTCACATTGATAACGTTCAGTAAAGTTGTACGCATTAGGGATACGACATTCGACTGTGTAAGGCCTGAGTTGACCCGCAAAGCGTTTGATTCGGCGGGGCGTGTAGAGGGACGGGCTAGCGCTTATATTACACGCTACGCAGCGTCGACTGCGGACACTTGTATGAGCTTCCATTGTTTTGATATGGACGCCGCAGGTCTTACTAGAGATGCACCGAATATTCGGTTATTATTCGGTATCCTGCCTATTCGGCCCTTATTTTAATATTCGGCCGGATACCGGATAGTGATGTACTATCCGGCCGGATACCGGATGTGCTATTTTTGATTGAATGATTTTGAGGTAAACAAATCAAACGTAAAAAAACGGTTACGGTTATAATAGGTACTTATAATCATTATTAAAAAAAATAAACATTTAAACTTAAACGGACTCCGCGCGAAGTTCACTAGGAAACAAGTCAAAACCTGCACGACGCGCCCGATCACTGCTTAAATTGAATATTCGGCGGCCGGATACCGAATATTCGGCCGGTGGTTGGGCCGAATATTCGGTATCCGGTATCCGGCCAAACAACTATTCGTTGCATCTCTAGGCCTTTCACTAAGAAATAAAACATTATAAAATATCAGATAATATATTCTAACATCATAAAAGTTTAACTTAACAAATGCATTCAAAATATACTTAAAATATTACTATATTCAGAGGCGAACACGTACCAATTCAAGAGATTTAATTCAGTGAGGGCCACGTGAGGGCACTTGCATACATCTTCATACGTTAGTAATGGACGCTGCGCGCTCCGCTGATCGCTACGAGCGAACACTCAGTTCGCACACTTATTTATTGTTTCCTTTTCGAGATATTTACCAAGCTGGTTTAATAATACCGTTGGGGTACCATGATGCCTATTCGAATCCTATTCACTTGCGTATTTTAGCATTAGAAACCAAGTAAGCGATTTTCAAGCATGTACTCCTATTGGAAAACACAGCAATGTAATGATTATATTTTTTTACTATATGTTTCTTTTACGGTGATTCTCAATAAGAATACACATCAAAATTGTTTCTCTGTTTTCTATTGCTAAAAATCGAAAAATAAGAGTTAGAACAAGGTCCCTTAAGGAATTTAGTAAAACTAACTGTCAATTACCAATTTCCATTTGCCATTTGGGACTGAGTGGGAACTCACAGTCACGGTTAGAAAAACTTAACTCCCTGGTTGTCATCAAATTCCATCAACTCGCATTTGCCTTTGGCTTCGAGTGTCTTCAGCGCCTTAATTAGAATCGTCATGTCCAAGCCGTGGAACTCTGAAATGTTACATAATTTACTTATATTAGTTGGTTAGTGAGGGACCTTTGTTTGCCATTTAGTCATTAAACAGAATCAACTAAAATAATGATTCTATTAATGTTATTATCGATTTTACTTGACGCCACAAGAATTGGTTGATAAAAGTGAATTTCATAATTAAATTTACCTTTATCAACCAATTCTTCATTCAAGACACAGATTTGTATAGGGAGTTGTCTATTAATTCTGATTTCTTCTGATGATAGTAGAGAAAGAAATAACCTTAAATAAAAAAAATTGTTTGTCTGTAAAGTCGGTTTACGGACGGTAGTTTAACGTGATAACGTCAAACATTACAGTAGTATAGACAGGGGCGGTCAGAGTATAGCAAAAGGGGCCCGATTCTGGGACGATTCACGTTTTTTTATTTATTTATTTATTTATTAAAAATACACAAAAGTTAACAGTATTTCACCAAAGCACTTATGTGGTAATATAGTAGTAGTAGTAGTAATACACTTTATTGTACAAAGATAAGAACACACACAGTAAAAAAAAAAAGAACACACACATAATTTGTACAAAGGCGAACTTATCCCGTTAAGGGATTTCTTCCAGTTAACCTTAGAGCAGTTAAAGGAGATTGGATTGGTAATATAATTATGTACATGTTAAATTGACATAAATAAAAGCAAACACACTTAAAAGTTAAACTATGGTTATTACATTAATAACCTAAGGAGTGTAGAGTCTATGAACCTTAAGAGTTTTCTGTAAAACACACCAACACTATCAGCAAATATGTCAATATCGTCTGTCTCCAACATGATGCGGTTAAGAGCAGCTCGGGCTCGAGCGGTGCGCCGGCCGCCGCGAACAGGCGCCGCCGCCGCCGCGCCGGCACCGCGCCCGGCATGCCAACCACCACATTCGCTCTTGGCACTTGCAGCCCCATTCTCTCAAGCACGGATGCGTCATCTACTCTATGGTGAAACAGTTGGCGGTAATGCATAATATGCAGCAGTTTCCGTCTGGTTTCTAGAGTTTGAAGACAAAGATGGATACATATATGGGTAATATCCGTACAGTCGTTTGTAAATCTGCCTACAGAACTTCCTCTGCACTCTTTCTAGCATAGTGTTTTGTTCTTATTAGAAAGAATGCATTAAAATAAGCATCTTTTATAAATTAAAGTTTTTTTTAAAACCTACTAATTTAGGAGTTAGAGTGGTGCAAAGTTGCAAAATTTTCCCGTAGCATTACTAAGGCGCCAGAGACAGAAAGCGATATCGACGGAGCCCCGCTTATTACAGAAACTGCACAGAATAGGAGCCTTCGTCCGTTTGAAGATACCTAACGAACCTAACCTATACCTATATAAAAGTCGTCATTTTGTATCCTAGACCGTTTGCAAGACACGCGTTAATTTTATTAAAGTGCTAGTGCCATTTACTAATCTTAGAACCCTAATATCTCAGTAAATATTAATGGAGAAGAAAAAGTTTATATAACAAAACATCCTTATTTAAATTGGTTATATTGGTAAAAAAATCTCTG
Organism: Leguminivora glycinivorella; assembly: GCF_023078275.1. Lineage (NCBI taxonomy): Eukaryota > Metazoa > Arthropoda > Insecta > Lepidoptera > Tortricidae > Leguminivora > Leguminivora glycinivorella. Next base: position 27,174,704 of record NC_062974.1, read on the forward strand.
GCGCCTTAGTAAATACTATGGGAAAATTCGCAACTTCGTACTGCTCTAACTCCTAAATAAGTAGGTTTTTCAAACAACTTCATTCTATAAAAGATGCTTATTTTAATGCAATCTTTCATGTTTTTAAATTACAAACACTCAAAAATAATAAACACGGGCGCGCCATCTGTCGCAGCTGTGGTGCTTTACTCAGGCCACACGCTACAACCATACCGACTTTTGTGTCAAAGTGACAGTCAGCAATGTCAGATTCCACATTGGTCATTAATTTTGGAATCAGCACCCCCTAAAACCTATTTTACGACACCCATGATGCCTTTTGTGTCAAAGTGACAGTCAGCAATGTCAGATTCCACATTGTTCATTAATTTTGGAATCAGCACCCTCTAAAACCCATTTTACGACACCCGTGACGACTTTTGTGTCAAAGTGACAGTCAGCAATGTCAGATTCCAAATTGGTTATTAATTTTGGAATCAGCACCCCCTAAAACCTATTTTACGACACCCATGACGACTTTTGTGTCAAAGTGACAGTCAGCAATGTCAGATTCCACATTGTTCATTAATTTTGGAATCAGCACTCCCTAAAACCTATTTTACGACACCCATGACGACTTTTGTGTCAAAGTGACAGTCAGCAATGTCAGATTCCACATTGGTCATTAATTTTGTAATCAGCACCCCCTAAAACCTATTTTACGACACCCATGACGACTTTTGTGTCAAAGTGACAGTCAGCAATGTCAGATTCCACATTGTTCATTAATTTTGGAATCAGCACTCCCTAAAACCTATTTTACGACACCCATGACGACTTTTGTGTCAAAGTGACAGTCAGCAATGTCAGATTCCACATTGGTCATTCATTTTGGAATCAGCACCCCTAAAACCTATTTTACGATACCCATGACGACTTTTGTGTCAAAGTGACAGTCAGCAATGTCAGATTCCAAATTGGTCATTAATTTTGGAATCAGCACCCCTAAAACCTATTTTACGACACCCATGACGACTTTTGTGTCAAAGTGACAGTCAGCAATGTCAGATTCCACATTGTTCATTAATTTTGGAATCAGAACTCCCTAAAACCTATTTTACGACACCCATGACGACTTTTGTGTCAAAGTGACAGTCAGCAATGTCAGATTCCACATTGGTCATTCATTTTGGAATCAGCACCCCCTAAAACCTATTTTACGACACCCATGACGACTTTTGTGTCAAAGTGACAGTCAGCAATGTCAGATTCCAAATTGGTCATTAATTTTGGAATCAGCACCCCCTAAAACCTATTTTACGACACCCATGATGACTTTTGTGTCAAAAGTGACAGTCAGCAATCTGAGGTACTACATATTTGTAATCTGAAAGTAATCAAGTCAATAATTTCAGTTATTTTAAATCGACTATGATTCCGAATTATTGGTAATAGTAATTATTGTATAGATGATTAGTGATTCCTTTATATGTAATGGTAATTTACCGTTTCACTTGATTACATTACAAGTAATCTGACACCCAATAGTGGATTACAAAGTAAAATCAAGTAATCGTGTAATCCGGAATCGATTACGATTTGCCCATCTCTGCGGCGCTGCTGCAAGTTTTGAGACAGAAGTATATGCTAGAAAGAGATGCAGATATTTGCCACTCACTCTTACCTATAGTTGCGTCTCAAAACTTGCAGCAATAACTTGCTTAACGAGAACAACACACGGGCGCGCCATCTGTCCCAGCTGTGGTGCTTTACTCAGGCCACACGCTATAACCATACCGAGCGCATCGATCAGCCGCTTAGTTCCAACGCGCGCCAATAGATGGCGCAAAAACTATATTGCGAAACGGGACAATGACGTCATCTTTTTCGTGCATGCTGCCCGTAGTAACGAGTTATTAGACGTTATCACGTCAAAAATGATTTATTTGACGTTCGTATGCGCATTGTAATATGCCTACTTGGAAAATAGATATTCCATTTCATTTCATTTACTTTCCCATGACATTAAATCCCTGTTAATAATAATTCATTTCAATTATTCAGGCTGTCAAAACGTATAGTAAGAGTGAGAAAACAGTTTCAATATATTTAAAATACAGTATAAAATTTTTTAAGCAAGTTACTAACCTTCATCAACAGTATTCTCCCCCTCCCGCAGCTCAAACAGCGTACACACAGAATTATTCATCCCATTACTGCTCGCCCAGCTGTACACCATATTGCCCCACTCATCCAACGAGTGCCAGTACACTTCCCACACATTCTTACTCTTATCCAACGGAGCGGCTTGCCCCATCTTCCCCATATACTCTAGTATAGTTAGTATCGACTCCTGTGATAGCTTTCGGTTGATAGATTGATTGTTAAATAGAGGACTATTCTGAGCTTCTCTTATGTCTATGGTGGATTGTTTTGTAGTTTTTAGGTAGTCTGCGATTAGGTGCTGCCATGCTTCGAGTTGTTTAGTTCTGGTCTCCGAATGGGGTTGAATTCTGGAAAATAATTAATTTAGAATAAGTTGATGTGTTCAACTACAAATCAAATTATTTTATTGAATATTTTTTGATTTCTTTTTTTTTTTCAAATTTAGACCGTACCACCCTCCGGTGGTGAAGACGTTAGCCGCGTAAGCTGAAGAAGCTGAAGACCCGGGTTCGATTCCCGGCTCGGCCACCAGTGGGCCTTGTCGTTTTGTCTTTCGAGTATGATATCTATTTCAATTTATAATTTATATATAATAGTGTGACTACTTGAAAAAAATAACAAATCAAAAAATATTTAATAAAAGAATTTAATTAGCTTGCTTTATTTTTTTAAATCACAATTGGGAAAAGAGGGAAACGATCATAGACAGATTAGTTCGAATTTCTTTTTTAAAAGATAGTAAATATTCAAAAATAAATGCCTCACTCTTCTGATACTTACACCTTCATTTTTCAACTGTTCTTCGTAAATCTCAACTAGTTTCTTTTCCATTTTCTCCCTTTTTCTTAAAACCTTCGGCAGTTTTGGTTCTAAATCTGCCACGGATGCCCTGAATGGTATCATGTTCTCACCCACTTGTATGAAATATTCATAATCTACGATTAACTGCGGTGTAAAAGCTATCATGATAGAGCAGTCTTTAGCTACAGCTGATATTAAAGCTTTATGTAACGGCTCTATCTTTTCAAGGAATTTTTCTTGTTCTGTCGCACAATGAAGACTATTTTCTGGGTCAATATGTTCTAATAATGATGACACATAGTCTAAGGACTTGTCTTCTAAGTTGTCTGTTGATATGGTGAGTTCTTCTGCTAGCCTTTGTAACCTTTGTATTTTATATAACAATGTTCCCTCATTAAGGTTAGAAGTGGTATGACAATGTATATTCTCCTTGATAAAAGTGACGTCATCTGAGTGGTTGTCTATTTGAGTATGTTTATTTTTATACAGTAAAGTTTCTATTGTAAAGCTAAAGAATGCACTAGTTGATTTAAAAATATGCATTTTCTTTATAATTTCGTGAAATTGATCTTTGTTTGGCATTTTATAAATAATTTGACCATTTTTAAATATTTTGAAGTTGTTCTGTGGGTTTTCTGATAAGTGATACAAGGCAGATTTCATTCTGTCCCTGTCACCAGAAAATAAATCAAGCGGACAGTATTTACTGATGTTAAGAATTTCATTTTGCCGTAGTTTCAAATACTGTTTTAAACAATAATAGCACTTTCCATAGTTTCTAAAACATTGTGCCATAAACCCTTCCTTTGGTTTTATCTCTACACAATAATTAACACCGTCTGGATTCAAAACTGTTAAGTTTCTCGTCTTTATACTGTAAGGACTTATACAAAATTTTGATAACCTTTCAGTTGGCCTAAATGGTTTTAAATCATTGATTAAACCTGGTAATTCTTCTGTAGGTAACTCTATTATCTCAAGTTTACATACAGATCCATTGTAAAGCAAAGGGTTCATGATAAAATTTACAAAATCTAGAGACTTTCGCAACTCATTCACATCAACGGCTTCTTCATCTTCTTTGATAAGGCGGAGCACATAAGCGGAACACAGCCTCTCTTCTTGAATACCAATCACAATATGAGCATTTCCCTCATTGATATATCTCCAAGTTTTCCCCAAAACCGACATTGTTTGTCGAAACAAACTGACTAGTTTTGCACATACAGAAAAGTTAATTTACTTACGTAAAAAACGGAGGAAAGTTGTACTGCCAAGGCCAAGATATTTCTGCCATTATAATGTACTTTATACTTCTATAACTACAAGTTTGTAAAGAAAATTAAAGCTTAGAATAAAATTAGCTAAGTGATAAATTTTCATACAGCTTCAGCTGAAAATGACAGCTGGTATGACATCAGATCACGCTATTTGAGTTACAAGATCAACTTATTAACGTTTTAAAACTTATCTCAAACCATAGGCGATGGAATTAATCGCGATTTTGCGTCGAATCGGTATTTTTAACCGACTTCAAAAAAGGAGGAGGTTCTCAATTCGACTGAATGTTTTTTTTTTTATTTTATTTTTTTTTTTTTTTTGTATGTATGTTACTCGATATCTCCGAGAATCGTGGACCGATTTTCAAAATTTTTTTTTTGATCGAACCGGTATAACCCCGAGATGGTCCCATTGACACCAAGTCAGGGTCTGATGATGGGATCCTGGAGAAATCGAGGGAACTCTTCAAATGTTATAGGCACATGTAATGTTTTTAGTCTATTTTTCAAAGGTACACCAGTATTTACGTCTGATGGTAATAATTTTATGTGGCTGAGCTGATGATGGAAGGTCAACTCCTCAATGGTTAGGAGTTATAGCAATAATAAAACGCGCAACCCTATCCAACAAGTCTATTGTCTATTAGCGTGTTTTGACGTTTGTCATTAAAAAACGTCGCTGTTTTGCGGTATCGAACAGCGAATAATATTTTTTTATTAACAGAAAACCTAGTAAATAATCAATTAGACACCACTGATATGTACTTACGTCCCACACATTGATTTATTAATAAGTGTCACTAGCTATAACAATGATTACGCTTAATAGGAAGTTAAAAAAGGAACATACGGAGCCCACGAACGGTATTAAAGTGGAAACGAACAAACGGATATCGGTTAGGGATAAGTTGCTAGTGAAAGAGGTTCAGGAGATGGAGGAGAACCTTCCGGGAACGTGTTCTGTGCAGTTTGAAGACCCGAACGTGCTCAGCGAGTTCATTTTGACAGTGGCGCCTGATGAAGGTTTTTGGCAAGGGGGGAAGTTTAAATTCAGTGTTTTCGTCACTGAAGACTATAATATGGCTGTAAGTTTACCTCAGTACCTTTTACTTTACATTTATTTCCAGATTCTTGTCAAGAATTATTATATTTATGGTCAAGGTCTCCCTTATAATCTCCCAGTTATAATGGTCACCCACTGTTTCTGTGTTATAGATATTACTACCAGCATTGTTTACGCTGTATGATAAATAATTTAGCTTAAAATAATAAACTATACAAGAGAATAATATTCTGTTTTTGTGCAACTTCAAAGGGGGCGTCCATTAATCGCGTCATACTGCATAGGGGGGGGGAGGGGGTCATGAAAAAATCACCAAATATCACCATGGGGGGTGGGGGGGTTAGGAACATATCACGTGTATTTTTTTGTTACACTAACGTAAAGAAAAAAACATTTCTGAGCTATTTTTATATCAACTTTTACAGTCAGAACTTGCGTTGTGCAGTGCAAAGAGAACAGAATAGAATAGAATATTATAGTTTATTCGTGAACACAGTCAAGATTAATTACACATTTTACAACACTAACAGAAAGGAACGAAGTGCCACGAAATGGCATTATCTCAGCATGTTGCTGGTGACTTCCAGCGCTGATCTTCTGATGAGACCATCAAGTGAGAAAAAAAGAGCTGTGTGCAGTCGGTTATTTTTAATTCTCAAAGATTTTTTAGTTTGCCCTCATCACGTGTACACGGACAGTCGGTTATAGACGGTCAAAAAATCAGTCCCCACTTTACATGTAGGTACGTATAAGGGCCATTTTTTTCAATGTTGTCCACCCCACTGTTTTTGTAACATGGGTATTTTTTACGCGATTCATATTCAGAATCGCGAGGTCTTTTGATCGTAATAGGAGAAAAACCCGGCCAAGAGCGTGTCGGGCCACGCTCAGTGTAGGGTTCCGTAGTTTTACGTATTTTTCTCAAAAACTACTGAACCTATTAAGTTCAAAATAATTTTCCTAGAGTCTTTATAAAGTTCTACTTTTGTGATATTTTTCATATTTTTTAAACATATGGTTCAAAAGTTAGAGGGGATTGTGTCTCTCACATTTTTTTTCCTTTAGGAGCGATTATTTCCGAAAATATTAATATCATCAAAAACAATTTTAGTAAATCCTTATTCATTTTTAAATAGGCTATCCAACAATATATCACACGTTGGGATTGGAATGGAAAAAAAACAGTCCCCACTTTACATGTAGAGGGGAGTACCCTAACAAAACATTTTTTTCAACTTTTTATTTTACCACTTTGTCGGCGTGATTGACATACATATTGGTACCAAATTTCAGCTTTCTAGTGCTAACGGTCACTGAGATTATCCGCGGACGGACGGACGGACAGACAGACATGGCGAAACTATAAGTGTTCCTAGTTGACTACGGAACCCTAAAAATGTTCCAAGATTTCCATATTTTTTTAGACCTTCCATTCCGTTACCGCCATACAAAATGTATGATAAAATGGTAACAGAATAGAGAAAAACCTTGGCACACTTTTTGACTCCTATTAGGATTGAAAGAGCTCGCGATTCTGAATGGAAAGCACATAAAAAAATCCAAATAAAAAAAAAGTGGGGCCCAATTAACGCTCTTTCATTTGATATGTAACACGCTAAAAAACTTTGATTTCTAATTCTTACTTCTACCCCCCAAAAGTGGCCCCTATAGTTGTTTTTTATTTTATTTAAATTACATGCCCGTCTTTGGGTCACAAGTTTACATATGTGTGCCAAACAAGTTAATCGGTTCAGTGGTTTCCTTTTTGAGGTACGGAACCTTAAAAATGAGGGGGCAAAGGTTTAATTCTCATAGACAATTTGAATTTCGCGCCAAGATTTGGTTGATTCGTGGGTTGGAAAAAATTAAGTCTTCTTAAGTTGCCAAAAAATTACACGTCATATTGGCCAGGGGGGGGGGGGTCCTGAAAATATCACCAAAGATCACCATGAGGGAGGGGGGGGTCTAAAATAAGCCAAAAACGTATGACGCGATTAATGGACGCCCCCAAATTCTGTGTACTAAAAATTGAGTACCTATAGTTATACTATACTTGATTTGTACCTCAAATGATTGTTATGAAAATAGAAAATATTAACAAAAACTTCCACATGTGATTGTGAAGTTAAATGTTTAAAATTATTAAATGTTTATTTTTCAGCCTCCAAAAGTGAAATGTCTGACTCGGTTATGGCACCCAAACATAAATGTGGATGGCGACATTTGCTTGTCCCTTCTACGGCAGACCTCCATTGATGAGCATGGCTGGGCGCCCACTCGGAGACTCAAGGATGTGGTGTGGGGCCTCAACTCTTTATTTACTGTAAGTATGGTACAATATACATATTAATATTGTGAAAGTTGTGTCTATCTAAATAATATCAAATAGCAGTAAGAGCAAGCGACTTTCGAACCCCGGTCGTACCCTATGAGTTTTTCGGAACTTATGTGTGAAATCTTTGATAGTGAGAACAATCATTATCAGTCAGAGAAATTATACATAAAACCTAGATTCCAAACATACTATCCAAAAGGATAATGCTAATTCTACATAAAAATAAGTAGTTATCTAATTAACCAAATCTTTAATCATGTTATTTTTCAATTTCAGGATCTCCTAAACTTCGAAGACCCTCTCAACATCGAAGCAGCCGAGATGTACAAAAAGAACAAAATCGATTTCCAAGCTAAAGTCCAGGAGTACATATCAGGAGCAAAAGGCAAGAGATGAAATTCGGTTTCCTCGCACAGCCTTCTTAGGAATCTTTGTACATTGTTCATAATTTTTATCTACCATTATTTTGTAGGTAAATATTTAATACTCCAAAAGTGATATATATTTAAATAATTCACATAATAATGATGGTGTGTTTTGGTAGCTGTGATTTTGTATGGTTGTGTTTATTTGATTTGGTTATTTTGATAGGCAATTATTTTAATCATTACAAAAGTAATTTTAATGACATTTCGTTGTATATTTACTAATCAATTAACCAGACATTGTGTGACTCACACAAATATCTTGATATGTGAGTGTGCATGAGAAAACATCCCACTTTGTAGATTGCTATAAAGCCGCTTTGTCTGTTTATTCATATAAAGATACAAGTAAATCTCGCCTTAATGGTAACCGACAAAGTGGGACGTTTTACTAAACACACTCACATATAATTACACTAGTAGCTACAAACTTTAGTCAAAATAATGCAGCAATGGTCAAAATTTTGTTTGCTTGTTCATTCCATTGTGACAACAAAAGAAATTGATTATTATTTTAATAAAAATTCAAATTACGCTTTTTGATTTCATGACATGAAATTATATTTATATCTTTTGTGTTTTTCGCTGGAATAACCCCTTAACATATTTTTACACTTATAATGTATTAAATGATCTTTGCAGTGAATGCAATGTTCTAGTCATGCAATGGATTTAAATCTATGCCAGTATGTTTGATTACCAAATAATAACATAACAATATTCCAACCTACACAGCCCACAAATGGGCACAGGGCTACCCTCACCCATTAATTTTCCTAAAACATCTTTATTCTTCATAAATAACACTGTATGAAGTTGATAAAAATAATCCTTTATGTTCCAAACTTCGATATTTGAATTGAACCTCAAGCTGAAATGGGACACCTACGTTTTTATTTTTCCCGACGTTCCGGACGCGACCGTGACCTTACGTTCGTGGTCACAGGCAGACTGGCCCGAGTCATATCATCTTCTAACCGTACGAGTTTTTCCAACTACCCTAACTTTTCTTAGTTATCTTATTAGCCGGGTCCACACAGATCGAGGCAATGTTCTCACGTGGCAAACGTCCGTTCTAGATCTAGACGCGCCTCGGCCGAGGCGGGTTGCTTCCCCCTTGCGGGTTGCCTCGGCCGAGACACGTCTACAACTACAAAGCACGCTTGCCTCGCGAGAAAATTGCCTCGACGTGCCTCGCTGTGTCGACCCGGCCAATCACTTTTACGCTTTTCATTTCTTTTCACACTTATTCATTAACTTTGTAACTGGGCCATTTTTTTCAAAGTTGTCCACCCCACTTTTTTTGTAACATGGGTATTTTTTACGCGACTAATACTCAAAATCACGAGCTCTTTCGATCCTGATAGGAGAATAAAAATGTCCCAAGATTTCCATACATTTTTTCGAACCTTCCATTCCGTTACCACCATACAAAATGTATGAAGAAATGGTAACGGAATGGGAAAAAAACCTTGGGACACTTTTTTCTCCTATTAAAATTGAAAGAGCTCGCGATTCTGAGTGGAACCCACATGAAAATTTCCAAATAAAAAAAAAGTGGAGTGGACAACTTTGAAAGAAATGGCTGGGCTCTGTAAGGGTATATTTTCTGCAATTCTTCTTTACAAAACTTGAATTCTATTTTCAAAACCGTATAAAATCACACGCTACCGAATATACCGTCGAGTCATACAAATCGAAGCTGTGAGTCCGCAATAATAGTTATTTGAATCGTGTGGCCATTATACGCGTGTTGCAAATCGATAACATAGAATTTTATAATAAATGAAATATGCACGCTCCATTGTTGTTTCATTTAGTGAAATGCCAATGCAAATTTAACTTTTTTTGTTTGAAATCATTTACGTATTTCGATGTTTTATAGTCTTGTATTTTTTTTCTCTGACATTTTGTCTACTGCGTTGTTAAAACTAAATGTGGAAGTATTATGATTTAGCATAATAAAACTCATGATTTGACATTATGACAAATCTACTCTTCATTTTCTTGGGCTTAAAATGAAATTTCTGAATATCACAAAGGTGTTACTACATTGTAGTACATATAATATGGACTTTATTCATTACTATGTGTATGTATAACATGTAGTTTAATACACTATTATCTACCTAAATCACTAATGGGATATATGGGACAATGGGAGTGAAGTAAAACAAGGAAAGCAAATGAATGCTCTTTATTAATCACATTAATACTGGAGCACCATACGAATTAGTATAAATAGTAAAAATTGTATACAATAAATAGCTTAACAAAGTAACAAAACTGTCGTAACAAACTCCTTCATGACTAGACTTTGATGATGATGATGATGAATGACACTTGGAAATATCACTTTGAACCCCTTTCCGGCAATCATGATTAGAAAAATCAGATTTTTTTATGTTTATGATAAATTCGTACTCCGAGTATGACTAGCCATTTTTAGCTTATGGTGTCATATTTTGGGGTAATCATATCGGCGGTTAAAGTTGAAAAACAAGGCTGTCCTGTTAAGGCTATATTTATAAACTGTATTGGCGTTGAATTACGAGGTCTTTAAGGATCCGAATAAATAAATAAATAATGCTTTTACTGATTTAGCGTAAATTAGATAATTTAGATTTGTCAAAGCGTAACGCGTAAGCGTAAAGCGTAGCGTAACGCACGGAGGATGCATTTACGGATTTAGCGTCCTTGAGTTCTTTGATATTTAAGACCTGTTTTATTATCTAAGCTCTGTTTGTCTGAGCTACTGATGTGCCGACGGAAAGTTTCCAAGATTATGAAAGTTTCACATAGGAAAACTTCGGAAACTTTCCATACTTTGTATGGACAATTGTATGGATTGACACTTTCCATTTTACAAATTTAAAGTCCCTTTATTTTTCGTGACTGTTTCGTGAATTTTTCAAGAAATTTAAGAGATGTTTGGAAAGTTTCCGCAACTTGCACATCACTAGTCTGAGCTACTAACAAAATGTATTACTAAGTTCTGTAATTTAATCTATGTTGGACAATACTTTTAGCCTTAACAGTACAGTCTAAATAACAATAAGTTGCTGCCCTAATGGCTCTGGAAGTTGGTCTGTAACTCCTCCTGGATGCTGTTTGAGCGCATGAGCCGCCTCGCCTGCCCGAAGGCGGAGGAGACCGTCGCAGACATGTCCACTTGAGCCGCCTCGGCGGTCTTCCTCTCGTGGTACTGGTCGGAGAATTCCTGGGAAAAGTAATAAAATTTTTATTGTACGATAAAAACCAATATTCAGAGTCAACGAAAGCGGACCCAAGGCTCTCGTAGTCGTGGAAAATGCCGGGATAACGCAACGAGGATGATGAACAGGAACAAAAGAGAAATTGTCCTTAAGAGGGATGTTATTATTTAGATAATTGATGAACTTTTCTTTAAACATCGTTAAGAGCAAACAAATTCCGTATAAGGCCGTTAGCTCTTTGAGCATCCACGTTTGTAGGTATTGAGCTCTAATTTAAAAATTAATTAGAATTCGATATTTGCTGTACGAATCCACGTTCCGGCATACGAGTGGTTAATGATGAGCGCAGTCACAATCCAATATTTATTTTATTCAAATCAATCCAATATCAATTCATGTATTCGGATAAGACGACAGCGCGCCGCACACAATAAGAATGGCATTAGCGTTAAGAACGCAATTTTAAATGTGAATCCCATGTCGATAAGTTTCATCTGCAGCTATATTAACTACCTTTATGGACTCTAAAAACGTTTGAGACTGTCTTACGGGAATCCGCATAAAAAGATCAAACAAAAATCTCTTGACTGTACCTTCAGTCTGTTTCCTAAGAACACTGCTCTCTCCCGTTTCTTGTTCATGAAATCTGACTGCGTCAACCAACGGTGCTCGTGGCATTCCTCCGCCGTGGGCCTCTTTAGTGGCACCTTCTTGAAGAGGAACATCAGGAACCTGGTCGCCTCCTGTTAATAGCGAAATATGGTTTAAATACATTATAGAGCATACAATCTAGTTCCTTTGCTACTTTTATAGTTATCATTTCTTATTAGCGTCAATAATCTGAAACATATTATGATCTAATTTTATGTCAACTACATACATACATACATATAATCACGCCTGTATCCCATAAAGGGCTAGGCAGAGCACATGAACTCCTAAGTTTCAGTGCCACTCTTGGCAAAAAGGGGTTGACAGAAATCCAAATTGTGATATTGCAGTGACAGGTTGCCAGCCTCTCGCCTACGCCACAATTTAACCCATATCCCACAGTCGACTTCTACGACACCCACGGGAAGAAAGGGGTGGTGAAATTCTTAACCCGTCAGCACACGGGGGATATGTCAACTGCTTTTTGATCATCAAGAATTATCTTAGTTTTTAAAAATGGTTGCCTCGGACATCCTCTGTCCCTTCCATTCTATCCTCCCTATTATTATTGAAGAGAAAGCAAAAGTAGTGACGTATCCAGAGCTCAAGAGTCACAGTGGCAGAGAAAATAGAATGACGATTGTTCCACCGTCAAGAGCCATGCTCTTAAATTGACGATCTCTTAAATTGACGATGATGACCTATTTTTCATCATCATTCGCTTGCCCTTATCCCAGTCATTTGGGGTCCCTATCGCCCGTCATCTCATCATTCACTTGTTTCCGTTTCATATCATGTCCACCTTTCCTTGGTTTGCCTCTCGCGTTAGTTCCTTTGACATTCATTCGTAATACCTTTTTTTTAATTACCTGCGTAATCTCCTTGTATAGATGCTCGAACCGATACCGCACGAAGGCGATGTTCTGTTTGGTCTCGGCGTCGTTACCCCCTCGGAATGGCGAGACTCCAGACAGCATGATGTATGTGAGCACACCCAGGGACCAGATGTCTGTCTGTGGGAACGCTGGCTCGTCTGTGACGATCTCAGGTGCTGGAATAAAGTGGGTAGCTTTAGAGGTTGCTGAAACAGTGTCTGTGGAATGTTAGAAATAGAAATGAGTTTTTCATTGGTTTTTGTCTACTTCTTGTATATGTGATTGTGCTCAATCAGGGGCGGCGCACACCGCGATACTTTCACTGAGCTATATACCGGCACTCCTGGTCCATTCCAGACACAATGCTATATTGTATATGAATAAAGTACTATGACTATGACGACCTCTTAGCGACACAATGTCTTGCTTCCGTCTCGCTTGAGGTCCGTTTGTTAATGTAGGTAAGAATTATGAAAGGCGGCATTTTGTGAACATCAAAGCAGTGAGCCTTCTGTACTTGTACTAATATATTCTGTGGCTCAATCCAAAATCCAAGTAAAAATTCTGTGTTAGCATGATTTGCCCAAGTGTTGTGTGTTTCAAGGTGAGTCTGATTTTAAGGATCATAAGAGTTATAGGGAGATCATAAGAGTATTAGTGTCTTAAATCGAAAATGAGCTTTTGAATGTAACCTACCTTTGTAGTCCAAATCTCCAACCTGCGGCACGCTCGTACCAAGCTTCGTGACTTTATGCGCTGAGCCGAAATCAATCAGTTTCACCTGAATAGATCTAACTGACGCCATGACTACGTTATCAGGCTGCAGGTCTAAGTGGCAGTAACCCCTCCAGTGCAAGTACTGAAGGCCATCGAGGATCTGTGTCACTATTGTCGCTACCATCTGCTCTGAATAATCGTGTCTGCTAGATAAGTAAGTAAGGATATCAGCGCCTTGAAGTTTCTCCATGATGAAGGCTGACACAGGTGAACCAGGTGCTTGGTAAGCGGCTATTAGATTCGATATCCTTTCATGCCTTAATCGTCTTAAACATTCGAATTCTCTCTTAATTTGGACCTCTGTTTCTGGTTTGTTTTCTAGAATTTTGGAGACTACTACGCTGTCGTTGCGTTTATCAACTCCTTTGACTACGATTGAGAATTTTCCACGCCAGAGTTCGGATATAAAGCTGTAGCGTTCTGTAAATTTGTCAGAAGATTCCCATTCGATGGGATTCTCTTCAGTGTCATAATTGAGCTTGGGCCTTTCTTCGTCCAGAACAACTTCTTGTCCGGACTCTGTGATCTGTTGTAAATGCCTCATGGCTTTTGTGACTTCTATTTTAGGAGCACCTGATTCCTTTGTCTTGACTAAGTTGGTCGGGATCCCCTTGTCGCTCCAGCCGATTCTATTTCTAGATGCCAAACGGAACTGGTAGCTGGTGTTCGGTTTCAGGTCTCTTAGGACGTAGAATTCGTGGTCAATGTTGGAAGCCACGTCACGCCATTCAATGCTGTCGCCTTCTTTGTACTGTAAGTTGTAGCAAATGACTGGGGAGTTTCCGTCGTATTTGGGCTGCTTCCATCGGAGTAGCACTTCAGTGTCAGAAATATCAGCATACTGTGGGCTGTCTGGCGCATCTGGAGTTGTGGCTTCCACGATTCTGGTTCTAGCGACTGTCTGTCCAACCTTGTTCCTAGCGACAACCTTGTAGAAGCCAATGTCGTGGTGCATGGCGGGCTCGAACTTGATGGTGGAGCGTCCTTCTTCATCTTGCTCGATCTTGATGCGGTTGCTTTCGGCGATGACCATGTCGTTCTTGAACCATTGGACGCTTGGCTTAGGGTCGCCAACAGCAAAGCATGAGAACTGAGTGGGCTCTCCTTCCCTAGAAAAGGAAAACCAATGTATTAGCTTAGTGGAAAAGTTTATAGGAAAAATAAATAATATTAAACAATTCACGATTAGACGTTGGCGTCTTCAGTCTTTTCAGCCTTATCAAACTAAGACCTGAGCCCAAGCGTGGCTATCAAGTGCCGACTTGCCGAGCTCGTGTCGCAGTCATCGGATTATGTAAGACTGCTGTAGTTGTAACTTACTCACCATCCTGTATTGTAAAAGCACAGCGATGGACTCAAATCAGAATAGTATTTGACGCATCCTTAAGTGGTCGGTAAAATTTGCGGTCCCTTCCTAAAGAATGGCAGCGGTTCATCCTTTTTCGACCCCATGAAGGCCTGGGCCTCGGTATAGAAGCGCAGTCTCGTCAGCAAAACGCCAAATGGTGTAGAGTTCGGTGCCATAGTTGTAATTTTCTTACGCACCACAACTTATGTATTGTTGGTGAGCGACTATAGAGTAGTATTCGACGCATCCTCACCTGATAGGCAAAATTTGCGGTTTCTCCCTGAAGAATGGCAACTGTCCATCCTTCTTCGATTCCATGAAGGCCTGAGCCTCCGCGTAGCTATCGAGTCTCGTGCCGAGCTCGTGTCGGAGACGTCTGATGGTGTAAGACTCGGTGCCGTAATTGTTGATGCGTTCGCGTTGCTCGTCTTCGATCTCTTCGTCCATGATGTCAGTGAAGCGACGGCGCTCGCGAATGATGGGTGTCTGTGGAAATATGAGTATTGTTGTGAACATTTTTGCTTCTTTACAATTATGTTAACTAATTTCCTGTCACATTCTAAATAGAAAAATCCCAAAACTATATCGATTTACCAAAGCTTGTTACAACTTTTAGACGTGGTGGTAATTGCTTTTTTAGCTTATTTGCTATTCGAGTTTGTTTTTGCTGTTTAGCCTTTTTACGATGAAATTAAAATATGCCATATACCTACCATAAAATAAGTTTTATTTATTACTTTTTATTTAGCCACGGTTTAGAATCGAACTAAGGTCTTGTACCTATATTCTTGGCAGATGCCTAAACCACCCCTGCAACGGCACGGCATGGATCAAAATTTCTCATGTATTTGTAAATTCAAAATAACTTTTGGCACTTTTGGGCCAATAAGGAAGAATAGTCAGTATGTTTCATGCTTCCGGTTAGTTTTCTGGTGCTTTAAAGGTAAACATGGGATTCAATTTCTTACCCTAGGATCGTAGGAGTCGTTGACGCTGAGGTTGTAGGCAACAGAGCGGTTGCATGCCACCTTCATGTACTCGCGTAGACGGACCGGGAAGCTGACGTCACGCAGCTGCAGAAGGTATGTGTCTGGCCCGTTTTGGTAGCTGTTGCGAAAGATAAGTTTGATTAAGTATTTTTTATAGTGATAAGTGATATCCTCGTGTTTACGCTCAAAACGCATAGCTACATTAAAAATTCGAGGGCGAACGGAGAATTTCTGAGACACTATAAGAACCTTAAATTCCCATCACGTCGCCACGTATAATATAACTATCATTCGCTGGTTTGATCGAATTTGAAATTCTACCTAGTTTTCAGTAGAATAAATAGTTTTGCTGCCATAGTTTTGTTTTCTTTTAACCCCTTATTTGCCAAGAGTGGCCCTGAAGCTTTAGTAGTTTCATGTGCTCTGCCTACCCCTTTATGGGATACAGGCGTGATTGTATGTTGTTATGTTGTTGTTGTAAATAAATAAATATTATAGAACATTCTTACACAGATTGACTGAGGCCCACGGTAAGCTCAAGAAGGCTTGTGTTGTGGGTACCCAGACAACGATATATATAATATATAAATACTTACATATATACATAGAAAACATCCATGACTCAGGAACAAATATCTGTGCTCATCACACAAATAAATGCCCTTACCGGGATTCGAACCCGGGACCGCGGCGCAGCAGGCAAGGTCACTACCGACTGCGCTAGATCAGTCGTCACAATATTCAGGGAATTTAACTTAGTCTAAAATAACTAGATACAACCTAGAAATGATAATGATGATCGTACGTAGGTGAAGAGACGTGATTGTACGGTGAGTGACAGAACAGCAGTTAAAATAAAGAAAGCTTTAATGAGTTCATAAAGCAACATGATATATGATAAACAAGGCACTCACTGGCTCTCGGAAGTGGCGGTGACTTCCCAGTCGGGGTGAATTGAATTGAATTGAATGAGTTCATAAAGCAACATGATATATGATAAACAAGGCACTCACTGGCTCTCGGAAGTGGCGGTGACTTTCCAGTCGGGGTGAATTGAATTGAATTGAATTGAATGAATTCATAAAGCAACATGATATATGATAAACAAGGCACTCACTGGCTCTCGGAAGTGGCGGTGACTTCCCAGTCGGGGTGAATTGAATTGAATGAGTTCATAAAGCAAGATGATATATGATAAACAAGGCACTCACTGGCTCTCGGAAGTGGCAGTGACTTCCCAGTCGGGGTGAATTGAATTGAATTGAATTGAATGAGTTCATAAAGCAAGATGATATATGATAAACAAGGCACTCACTGGCTCTCGGAAGTGGCGGTGACTTCCCAGTCGGGGTGAATTGAATTGAATTGAATTGAATGAGTTCATAAAGCAAGATGATATATGATAAACAAGGCACTCACTGGCTCTCGGAAGTGGCGGTGACTTCCCAGTCGGGGTGTTCCCACTGCTTGAACTTGAGGTCCCACGGGCTGCCTCCGCGATCGCGAGACGAGCGCTCCGGCGTGCCTAAAACATATATTTATGTTTTAAAAAGTACTCTTACAGCTGCCAAAAAGTACTTTTTCTCCTCACTAGCTCGGAAACACGTGTTTTGTCCTTTAATACCAGCGAGTAAAAACGCAATTTATCCACTAGTGGGTAAAGTAATTTGACCTTGAATAAAGTCAACTTAACTGTTTTAAAATTGATAAAAGTAGGTGAATCTAGTAATAAAGATGATTTACCACCTGTGGAACTACTGGACGCAGTGATAAACGCATTTTTTGCGTTGTAGTTTCCTCGCTATAGTGAGGGGAAAAGTTTTGTGTTACACTCGGGTGCAAATGTATTTTACTTCTCGTGTGTTAAAATACAACTTTGCCCCCTTGTGTAACAAATAATTATTGTCTACCAAAATTTAGGTAATATTTTAAAATTAGAATAAAAGGCCACTTTGGTTGGTTTAAAAACTGCTAAACTTAGCATTTTTGATGCAAAGATGCATACTTAGCTAATAACGCTAAACATCATGTCAAATTTGACATACATATAATACAACCACGACAACTCTTTCAAAAGTGAATAACTGTGAATGATAGTGCAACGTACCTTCTGGTGTGTAAGTTTCTCCGGGCGGGTAGACCATTTTGGATGGATGCTCGAAGGCGCCGCTCAGCGGCTTACGTCTGAACCAATTGCGGCATTGGGCGTTGCCGGTCCAGTCTCTGTAGCACAAAGAGAAAAATATAAGTTACCAAAGGTGCAAGTGATTTTCCATCCCATCATTATTATTATATATGTGAAACGTGTATACCACATGATAGGCCTAGGTTTTCAGACGGGAAATGAATGATCTAACTTCATAAGCTCAGCATCTCAGCAATTCCCGAAAAGTTTGTACATTTGGATCACGTCTCCAATTTTTATCAAAATCGGAGACGTGATCCAAATGTACAAACTTTTCGGGAATTGCTCAGCTGCTAAATGAATATGAGAAATATACTCGATTTTTAAGGTAGCGATAATGAGTGTAAATTACTCCATTTTATCGATAAGTGATTGTTTTTCAGCCTGAGATACAATCTCACCTGTACAAATTGTAGTAGTTCCTCAGCCGGTCTGTGCTGATGATGTATTCGTCAGTCCTGATCCTATCGGCTCCGGTCAACCAGGGGTGGTTCAGGGCTGTGTTCACGTCCATTCTATCCTCCCAGCGGTATACTAGCAGCTTTGAGATGAAGTCACGGCATTCCAGGCTGAGAAAACGGAAAACAAATCAAAAAAGGGAAGAATTAAAGCATGAAAGAAGGAATGAAAAGATTCGCACACTTTTAAGCCACTGTTGCAGAGTTGATACTAGATTAGAGCAGTTCCAAGTATCGTGAGCTTGAATCTTGTCAGAGGTTGTACAATTTTGTATTCGGATGATGCCCCTATTTTTTTTTTCTCACACTAGGTCTAGCCTGTATCGTGAGGACTGGAGCTTTGATCCCACGATTTACAAATTAAGTGCGGAGAATACAGATCTCTGATTACAATCAACTATTGATCAAACTCAACTCATTAACACGTTTGACACCAAGAACTCGTGAACCTTGCTCAGATACCCACTGGGCGGGTAGACGCCATATAAGCAGGTGGTTATAGATAATGTGCGATTTCTGACGTAGTGCGCCATTTTTTTGTCTGGTAGTGAATGTGTTAAGAGAGTAACATCAGCAGCAAAATACCTGAGTCTGGACCACCATTCTTCGTCATGCCAGTCCCACTTTCCATCCCGGATCCTGATGAGCGTTTCACGATCATTGATTCCTCTGAAGGGAGAGTGGCCACTCAGCAGAATGTAGGTGACGATGCCCACGCTCCACATATCGGCGTTGAATGAGACGCCTTCGCCGCTTGCAACCTACGGTTGGGTGGAAAACGTTATCGTATCGGGTTACCCTCATCTGGCAGAATAATTTTAGTCCAAAACACACTTCACATAACATGTTTCGCAGAAACACTTTCGGTCGAATGGTAATTTTGCAGAAAACTTAGTTGGCATTATTACTGCCACGCATAAGATACATTTGGCAGAATATTGTTTTACAGAACATTACTTTGGTCGACTTTGGTTTAGCATAATTGTATGTTGTACCATAATAATCTTATAGCATAATTATTACTCGCTATCAGAAAAGAAAAAATGCCCCAGAGTCACCGTTAGGTACGACGACGAGCGAAGCGAGGAGGAGTGTTAGGTATCTTGCATCCCCAACACATCCAACTCGCTATCAAATAGCAAAATACAACTTCATGCCGCCTAAATATTATGCACAAATATTATCTGCAAATGTATTGTTCGACTAGAAGACTATTATGTTCATCAACATTATGACAACAGACGATTCGGTATTACAAAAATCTGCGAAATGATTACTGCCAAAGCATATTCTGCATAAGGTGTTTCTGCCAAACTTGACTTCTGCCAAGAACTATTATACGAATCAAATATATGCGTAAAAAGTTTCTGCCAGATAATAGTGAACCTATCGTATCAGGCAATGGATGTCATAGGAGAATGATTTCTATAGAGGTTTTTTTTCCTCGAGATTTTAACCGCAACTCGGGGTCTAAACTTGTGCATCTAAAAACACCTTGGTGGGCAAACAAAAAATACTTAACATCATTAACGATTTCTTTAAAGGGAAAGTGAGACTATGAGAAAAACAAACTATAATAGCGCTTTCTCTGTTACTCCTATTAAACTATCGTCCGATCATTTCTCCTCTTCCTCCTGTATCCATACTAATATTATAAATGGAAAAGTGTGTGTGTGTCTGTTTGTTTGTCCGTCTTTCACGGCAAAACGGAGCGACGAATTAACGTGATTTTTTTGTCGTGAGTGATATAGGCTACTTTTGTCTTTTTCTAACGCGAGTGAAGCCGCGGGCAAAAGCTAGTTCTATATAAATATTGCATCTTTATCCATCCTACCGACTGCGCCATGTACATAGTTTAAAGGACATCAATTGAGTCTTACTCAAAAATATTTCGAATAGTTTGTTCATTAATTGCAGTTCCGTACCTCAGGTGCGACGTATTCAGGGAAACCGTAGTCAAGTGAAGCCAGCTTGTTGAACATAATCTTGCGAGAAAGCCCGAAGTCACAGATCTTCAGTTGATCGGAACCAGCGTGAGAAAGAAGGAGCTCTCCAATCTAAAAGTAAAAAGAATAGGTATAGTAAAATCTACATAACGAAATGTCACACTTTTAAAAAGTTGATTTTAAACACAAGTGGCTAATTAACATTTTTGACATTCAGCCAAATGAGAACCACCCGGGCCATAAAATATTTGTCATTTTGCTCGGTAATGCCACGATTCCGACTGTCTGGTTGTTCAGTCTATAATCGATATCATAAAAAAGGTACCCAATAGTCTAGTTTTCGATAGATTGTGTTAAAATTCGACATGAATAACTTGGTCTTATTCTCGATTTTAAATTATTCCAGATATAATCGTAAAGCGATTGAAATTAGAACTTTACTCATAATATGACTAATTCGGCATTTTTTGCATGCGTAATAAAGTCCACTCCCGCTTCGCACAGGATGGCTAGTTAAGGTTTGATAAAACTGTTATTATAATTACCGTAAGACCCAAATGAGCAATGCTGTTATCATGCATGTACTTGAGTCCTCTGAGCAGCTGTCTGATGTATCCGGCGATGTCGCTTTCCGTGTATCCGGTGCTTCGGAGCAGTCTGTAAGAAGTAAGAACACATTTCATTACTTTGTGATACTTTTAATAAATTATATAAGATCCTCGAGCCCTTCTATTATGGAAAGAAAACTTGGAGAGCTGCAGGTCAAACCAGGATATATACTTTAAGACCCATGTACGAGTTGTATTGGGATAATATTTGCCTGTAAGACTTCTGCTCCAGAAAAACGTGAGTATTGGACTTGGACCCCGAGACATCTGATTGTTAAGATCGAATTTGCTAAATAACTCAGCGTTGTCGGCATCTCAAGATGTGACAATAAGAAGCTGGGAAGGTCCCTACTTTTGAAATAAGTATATACATAGAATCTTCTGTGCCTAATCCAATCGTAATACTCGACTGTTTGTTCTGTCTCTGACGAGTTAGCCCGAGACATCATCTGACTCACCTATCTCTAATGAGTTTTCCACCGCCAGCCAGCTAATCACCAGAGCCAGTGTGTGGCCATGTTTATAAGCATCATATAGACAAGAGTTAATAGATTCTCATTGAATCTTAATATCTGCTTACTAACCTGTCCCTGACGAGTTCGCCACCGCCAGCCAGCTCAGTCACCAACGCCAGCGTATGGTCATGCTCATAAGCATCATGGAGACGGATCAGGTGGATATCGTTCAGCTGGTTCATGATGTCTAGCTCGTTCTTCATGAACGGCTTCAGGGCGGAGTGGCCGTGCATGATCTTAGCGGCGTAGTTGCGACCTGTGGACAAGTTTAAGTACAACCATATACAGATCTTTTCATTGGATCACTTGCTCAGGCTCATTCTTTCTTATCGCGCTATAAGCTTTTCGTCCCTTGCCTGCTAAACGGCTAATACCTCTACATACCAATAAAAAAAAATGTTTTTTGTGATTTTTTTGATTCGGGTATTTTGAGTGAGTCTGATCATTGAAATTACAATTACACGAAAATATTCAACTTTTTATAAGTGACTTCTTTCCTGCAACATAAATCCATATTATGTACAGTACAAGTATCAGCGATAACCCCATATATTAACATATGCGTGACAGATATGTTGTATAAAATATTACTGCGGTCACTGATCAACTCTACTCTCCGCGCTCCCAAACCTTCTAGTCTAGTAGTACTAAATCTATATATTACATGGCGACCCTGTCAGAATGATCATATGGAAATTTTCACTGAACTACAAACTTCACTGAACTAAAGCTTACCAGTAAGTCTCTCAGCAGCGTGGTACACAACACCCTGCACGCCGCGACCCAGCTCATCTCCAAGGTCGTAGAAGTCTCCGAAAGGCTTCGTCGATGGCTTGATGCGGGGCGGGTGCTCGCGAATTCTGGGTAGAAAAATCATAAAATTAACATTCTCGCAACCTAGAATCCACCTGGTGGGCACTCGTGAACTTTTCTCAGATGCCGGAGAACCCGCTGAGCGGTTTCTTGCCATACAAGCGGGCAGTTATAAGTAAATTACGATCGGTTTCTGACATACTGTTAAGATAGAGCAGAGGTCTTTAGAATAGGCCCATTGTTTTTATTTTAGTTTCCTGACGATCAAAACGCGGGTCCCGAAAGGTTAAAATATCGACAGAAGACTAACCAAAAATAACCCCCGCTTTCCCCCTGGGAGGTGCATCTAACGGTTCTCGAGATTAGAAAGCTAGTAAATTACTTACCTGTTAGAATACACATGCTCCTCCTCTTCAACATGCAGCATGGCTGATGAGCTGACGGAACCAGCGACGTTTCTGGCAGAAATGGAGTACAGACCCTCATCCTTGAGGATCACGTCGTTGATGATCAGGATCGTAGTGTCCGGCTCAATGAATTTCATCTGATGGAAGAAAGTTACGATTTAAATTTGAATTTTTCTTTATTTCTGCCAAACAGCAACAATTAGCGTATCAACCAATCATCATTTATTGGTAATAACATATTATTGAATTTCTTAGTTGAAATACTAATCTTGTGGTTGATCTTTTGAATTTCCCATAAGATCTAAACAAGGTGGAAGAAGAACTTATGCATTAAAATTGGGGGTACGGCCTAACCAACGACACGCCAGGAAGTACAATTCCAGTTGTTAAATCTAAACTATTATAGTGCCTCTGGTATAAATCCTAGCATAGCTGTATTATTAATTGAAAAACATCTTCTGCTGCACATACAAATATTTTCATTCACTTTAGAATTTTTACAATAATTGGCCATATGTTGGCTTAATTCCACAATTCTACATCCATTGACGATAAGATGGCTGATATTATACATATAACATACCTTGATCCTCAAGCTTTCTGCCACCGGCTACAATTCCTTATACCAGTTGATCTCAGGATACGGTACTCCAGTGAACCTTAGTTGTAGCGCAACAGTCTCTTCAGACCATTACAATATGCGAGTGGCTGAAGTAAAGGACAATATACCTTGATCCTGGAGCTTTCTGCAAGCGGCTGCCAATCCTTATACCACTTGATCTCAGGATACGGTACTCCAGTGACCCTAGCCTCGATTCTGGCACTGCGGCGTTGTAGCACGACAGTTTCTTCAGACCATTTCAACATGGAGTGGCTCATAGTAAGGTCGACATACCTTGATCCTGGAGCTCTCAGCAAGCGGCTGCCAGTCCTTATACCACTTGATCTCAGGATACGGTACTCCAGTAACCTTAGCCTCGATCCTGGCACCACGGCGTTGCAGCGCAACAGTTTCTTCAGACCATTACAACATGGAGTGGCTGATAGCAAAGTCGACATACCTTGATCCTGGAGCTCTCTGCAAGCGGCTGCCAGTCCTTATACCACTTGATCTCAGGATACGGTACTCCAGTGACCCTAGCCTCGATCCTGGCACTGCGGCGTTGTAGCGCGACAGTTTCTTCAGGCCGTTTGATAAAGGTGGGGTACTCGGCTACTTGGAGACGAACTCGTTGGCGAGTTTGGCCGTGCTCGTTAGTGGCTACAGCTTCGTAGTAACCCTCGTCACGTTCCAGCATTCTGGAAAATTTATAAAATTCAATTATAGAAGAGGTGGAGTGAACTCATTCTCAGATTTTGTTCCAATCAGGTATTTAGAAAGCTGGTGACAATTTTCACGGGCGGTTCATGAAGTTTGAGTTAAGTAGGTATCAGAAAATGTAAACTATTGCGAGTTTTTGTGTCACGATCATAAACAGATAGAGGCTGATAAAAGAGGAGGCCAGTAAAAAAGACCCAAGAATTTATCTTTCCCTTATTAGCTATACTGCCTACTCCAAAAAATCCCAAGTAATTTGCTAAACAAGCTATCCTGCAATAGAAGAAAGAAGACGGAAGACAATTTTCATTCCACATTACTTACTTGTTGATAAATAGTGTAGCCTGCCCATTCCTTGTATAACTCCAATCGAATCGGCCCCCAATCTCAATCGGCTCATCATTGAAGTAATACGTCATCGTCGGCTTCGGGTATCCATACACGAACCAGAACAGATTCACATTATGTCCCTTCACACCGTACTGGCAATCATGTTCTTGGCGTAAGAATCTCGGTGCTTGAGCGTATCCGTCATGCGGTGGTCGTTCAATATCGAAGTCTTTAGGGAAGTAGGGGGATGTTTCTGGTCGGAAATCAATGCCAGGTTCTAAGTAAGGTATGAACTTAGGAGGGTCGGGCTCGAGTTTGGCGCGATGGGTGATAGCGTAGGGGGAGGGATCGGAGACGCCATATTTGTTTTCGACGCGGATGCGGAACTTGTAGTCGCGGAACGGCTCGAGGTTGCTGATGTCACAGACGCAGGAGCGAAGGCCGGTGCGGGCGGTGAACCAGTCGCCGTCGGGTTGCTCGCACATTTCCACCTGAGGACATAGGCATATGGTTTATTTTCTGACTCACTTGTGTACTTTTTAAAAGAGGTTAGTTGATATAAGCCCGAATCTTGCAAAAGGGTTCCATTAATATGAAGATTTAGATCGCTATTGGACCGATCTCTTGAGTGAGATTCGAGAGACAGTCCGAAAGACGATCCAGAGACGTGCAGATTATTATGAAAGACACACGAATCACAAAGTGGTTTATGATAAAACAATGGAAGCATAGCAATTCTTTGTCTGGTTGCTAACAAAGAACCGCTGACGCCTTGCGCGATAGATGACTTCTAAGACAGATAACGAAAGTAGATTCAAGCGATTACCTGAGCAATTGCTGTTAAGTTTGTACATTTGGATCACGTCTCCGATTTTGATACAAATTGGTAGGTTGATAGAGTCCATGATGCGGAGCAAGATCCACTAGGTTTCCCAAAATGTCCTAGGTTGATTGTATGAAACTTTCCTTTGTTGTTACCGAAAATGTATAAAAATCTGGTAAAAAAAAGGAAGGTTTCATACAAACTTTATAGCATTTTGGGAAACCTAGTGGATCTTGCTCAGCATCATGGACTCTGTCAGCCTACCAATTTTTATCAAAATCGGAGACGTGATCCAAATGTACAAACTTAACGGGAATTGCTCACCTACTACTAGTATGATATTGGTTTCATACCTGGTAGGTGACAGGGAACCGTGGCCCGTGCGGAATGGACGGTTTCCATGACAACGTGAGTTTCCGATCGGTCATGCGCGAGATGATAGGCTTGTCAGCCAGCGGCATGGGAACGCCGGTCTTCTTCATCTTGTCGAAGTCTGAGTACTGGTCTCCAATTGGCTTCTTGCTTTGGCGAGGCTCCAATGCTGTTAAAAAGATGACATGACATGTTTAAGTTCACAGTATTTATGATTAGGGTGGCGGAAAAACGAAGCTTACAAAGAAGCAATATAAAGATTTTTCTCAAGTGAAACTCACATTTGATTCCATAGGTTTGTAAATACATACCCATATAGGTATACTTATTGTAGCTGAATGGTTTACGATTTTATTTTTTAGAACTCCACCATGTATCCACCATGTATGAGACTACTAAAAAACAAGTTGAGGAGCACATACAGGCTTTTAATAAATTGCTGCTAGAAAATAGAGATTTGGAGGAGCGGTGTAAGGCATTATTAAATGGAAAACATTGTAATTGTGGCCAAATGCCACCAGCAAAGATTATTCAAGCCGATGTGGCCCACGACACAACTAGGCATGCGGCAGTAGTTAAACAGCCCCCTAGAGCAGTCAGTAAGACAGTTGTTTTTTCAGATCAGATTGGGTTAGGAATGGGCCCATTATTGAGCTACCAGTTAGAGCAACAAGTGACAAATTACTGTTATCAAAACATTACTTTGTCTCATTTATGTGACCTTATTTCAAAGGGATGTTATGATAGCAGTACTACATTAGTAATTTTATTAGGAAATAGTCTTAATGTAGATAAGCTTAGCATAGATAAATTGATGTCCACACTAAATGTTATTGAAAAATCTGGTGTGGGGAAAATTATATTATGTGCACTACCTTATGCAGAAAATGTATCATATGACTATAATTGTAAGATAGCTTACTATAATTCTTTAATGTACCATGCCATAGCTGTTAATAAAAAGTACCATTTCTTTGACTTAAATAAATTCATTGAACGCTTCATGCTAGCTTCACGGAAGGTATTTTTGCCAAAGAAATTATTTGTATATTTAGTGGAGTTATTGGCCTTCAATATTGAGCCAAATAGATGTAATAGTGTTATATATAAGTCTCAGTCAGCTGACAAAGCCAAGGACCCCATGCCTCATTTAAACTAGATTGTAAGACAGCGGAAAAACACCTGAGTATGAACGTTGTTCACCAGAATATTCAGGGTTTTTCCAGCAAAGAATTAGAAGTAGGATTATTTTTAGATAGTAATAGTGTTGAAGTTATGTGTATTACTGAACATTGGTTGAAACAAGAACAGTTGATATTTGATTATGTTAATTTTAAATTAGCTAGTTTTTTTGCCAGAAAATCTGCTGCTCATGGTGGCTCCCTTATTATTGTTAAAAATTCTATGAAGTGTAAAGAGCGCAAAGATGTTGTAAAATATTCCATAGAAAGAACTATAGAAATTTCATGTGTTGAATTAGACAGATATATTATTGTATGTGTTTATAGACCACCATCAGCTGACTTCAGCATATTTGAATCTACAATGGAAAATGTTCTGAATTTAGTATGCAAGGGCCAAAAACATGTTATTGTATGTGGAGATTTTAATGTTAACTTGCTCGAGTCATCTAGTAATACTGTTAAAATGTTCTGTTTGTTTAAATCATTTAATTTATTTAATTTATTTATTGAACCTACTCGGGTAGGTGTGACTAGTGCAACATGCCTAGATAATATTTTTTGTAACTGTGAATGTACAGATAAGAAATTATTTAACTGTTTTCATTCCGATCACAGCGGCCAAAGGGCAGCTTTCTTAAACGTTATTCATGATACTCCACAAACAATAACATATAGACCCATTACTGGATCTCGCTTGGAATCATTCAAAAATGAAATTCAACATAGTTTGTCTATAATACCATTTTCGCATTATGACTGTAATCATTTGTATCAAGATGTTTTCAATGTAATTCTTAATCAATTTAATAACAATTTCAAAGTGAAATCTATTAGTGGGTCAAAAGTTAAAACAAAGTTTAGTGAATGGGCTACTGTAGGTATTCACAAAAGTAGAAAAAGACTTTATGAACTTTATGGTGAGAGAGAGCTGAACAAGAATTCAGAATTCCTGGACTATGTAAGAAACTACTCAAGAATCTTCAAGAAAGTGTGTTTAACTGCTAAGAAAAACTTTATTAGTTCTAAATTGAAAGTGTCGGACAACAAAGTGAAAACAACTTGGAGTATTATAAATAAAGAAGCTGGTAAATGTAAACAAATCGCTCCTTGAAAAACATAGTGACACTATCCAAAAACAATAGGTTTTTAGTTAACAACGCCATCTAGGTCGCGCGTTCATAACGAACGCAATGCAAAGACACCTATCAATTTAGCTTGCTTAGAGGCGACAGGGGGCGCTAATGTCACTATGGCGAATAGTGGGAATAGACGCGTGGGGGACGGGA
Source organism: Leguminivora glycinivorella (assembly GCF_023078275.1). Taxonomy (NCBI): domain Eukaryota; kingdom Metazoa; phylum Arthropoda; class Insecta; order Lepidoptera; family Tortricidae; genus Leguminivora; species Leguminivora glycinivorella. Next base: position 27,202,853 of record NC_062974.1, read on the forward strand.
ACAATGTCATGTTTGCATTAATGACCTGGACGCCGATCAAAATGTAGTGAACTCTAAGACGAAAGTTGTCATTTTGTGTTTAGTGACGGTGTTCCGCGAGATTGAATGGTAAGTATGACAATTTTCTTATGGAACATTGTATCAATCCTAAAAGTGTCACTTTGAACTTGTAATAACTATTCAATATTGAGTTTCATTTTAAAGTAACAGTGTCATTTTTGCTATAATGACACTAGTACTTTAACAATTCTAAACGTTTTGAGATAGGTATAGTGACACTGTGCACGTAATGACGGTTTGGCTTTAAACTATTAGGCTTAATGCAGGTTAAAAATAAAGTTGTACTGTACTTTTACTTAAAATGACGTTATGGTCTTAACTCGCTAAAAAGAATTTGCATGAATGAATCGTCATTGTCTGTTTAGTGTCATTTTTAACCGACTTCAAAAAAGGAGGAGGTTCTCAATTCGACTGAATGTTTTTTTTTTTTTTTTTTTTTTATTTTTTGTATGTATGTTACTCGATATCTCCGAGAATCGTGGACCGATTTTCAAAATTTTTTTTTTTTGATCGAACCAGTATAACCCCGAGATGGTCCCATTGGCACCAAGTCAGGGTCTGATGATGGGATCCTGGAGAAATCGAGGGAACTCTTCAAATGTTATAGGCACATGTAATGTTTTTAGTCTATTTTTCAAAGGTACACCAGTATTTACGTCTGATGGTAATAATTTTATGTGGCTGAGCTGATGATGGAAGGTCAACTCCTCAATGGTTAGGAGTTAAAGGATAATTCTTTCACTACTGTACATGTATTCGGACTGATACATATAATATCACTAGGAACCACTAAAAATCAACAAATAAATAAACTTTTTAACAAAAAATAAAACCGCCTTCAAAATATCAGCGCGTTACAAAACACGGAGAAACTAAAAAGCCAAAAATAATAAACCTTTCAATTCAGATTTCTTATCGTATTGCAATAAGCTAAACATCCAAATTATAAACAAATCAATTATTTTTGGAGTCGGTACCAGCCTGTGTATGGTTGGGTGGGGCAAACAGGCAATAGCAAGGCGACGAACAGGTCTGGTACCGACTACAAAAATAATTGATTTGTTTATAATTTGGATGTTTAGCTTATTGCAATACGATAAGAAATCTGAATTGAAAGGTTTATTATTTTTGGCTTTTTAGTTTCTCCGTGTTTTGTAACGCGCTTATTTTTGAAGGCGGTTTTATTTTTTGTTAAAAAGTTTATTTTTGATTGTATGAATTACCATAATTACGCTTGTAAAGAAATGGAATACTGCTGTTATGAGTTTAAAGCCACTTTAACTGGTAATGGTAGCTTTAAACGCGTTGACTGATTATTGTCACTTTAAGTTTTATGTCATGCTTTGCGGTAACTAAAATTACAAAACAGTTAATGATTAATTACCTTCTAGACATATTACGTTTAATACCATTGTTCCATTTAAGTTTAGCACATAAACCTACACAATTTTGATAAAATCCTATGAAAAAGACATTTTAATCTATTAAAATGTCTTTTTCATAGGATTATTTATTAACATACCTACAAACAGCGCTAATAAAAATGAAGGTTATTTTTTGTATAATCATTTTTTACGAAGTAATTGCTATTTTTGTGATCTACAAGACACAATTATTAATTTAAGATACAATATAAAAACTATGATTGCTAGTGGATAAATTTCTTGTGCATTAATATAATTAAATTATTAGCCATAAATAAGTATATTTGTTTGTTACAGTAAAAAATGGCTCAACGATATTCAAGGCTCAAAAATTCAAAGCAATCATCAATAGTATAAACACACCAGCATCTACAGATCACCTATTTGCTACATCGCCACGAGCATGCACATTTCAAGCGGCCGACTAAACTTCGCATAAGTTAGGGTATACCACGTCGTCAAAAAAAAATCGCACCTCGCGCAAAATCGTTTCAAGCAAAAATATCTCTAATCTTATTGACTGTAATGTCTGTAATCTATCAATATTTGTATCATTTCAAAGTACAATTAAAGCCCTTTAAGAGAAAATGTGTACAACTTTCTTAAAAACAATAATCGCCAATCTGCCGTGGTTCAAAAAAAAGGTATTGATGCGATTTTAATGGGACTCTATTAGGTGTGCTACCCCAGACGGTTTTAAAAGAAGCTGTAAAGGTGTCATGTGGATCTTTTGCACTCCAAAGGTCACCGTGGACGAACGCCTGCAGAAAAAAAAAACCTTGAAGGCAATAGGGGTAAAACACCAGAAAAAGCAGCTCAAGTGGTGGTACTACTCCTAAACGGACTACGACAATAGCAAGTTGCTGAACGCCTAAGCATAATCCGTTTCCGGGTGCAACGAGTCTTGTTGGGGTTTCTGGAGACCAGTAGCTACATTAGGAGGCCTGGATCTGAGAGAAGACGCTGCACCACCGCTAGAGACGACCGGTACATTGCATCGGCCTCTTTGCGGAACCGCTGTCTTATCGCTCCTGAGCTGCAGATACTACTTAGAACAGCTCGAAGAACTGTAGTGAGTGTCTCCATGATCAGAAGAAGATTGATGGAGAAGAAAATGTTACCCCGAAGAGCTGACAGGGGCTACCAATTGAAGTCAGAGCCAATACCCCAATCGAATTGCCATAAGGCTTAAGAATTGGACGTTGCAGCAATAGAGGAAAGTTCTGTTCCCCAACGAGACGAAAGAGATCATTTATACTAACTATAGACGCAAAAGGGTGTACAGGAGTCAAGGAGAGCAGTTTACACCAGTCTTCACCGAAGAAACAGTCAGTTACGTGCATGTTCTGGGGCGGCATTTCCATCGACGGCAAAACGGAACTCGTCTGTGTTTCCCGCACTGGCTGTGGTCGGTTTGAGGGGTCCTTAACTGCAGGCAGTTACATTATGGAGATCTTAGAAGAACGTATGGTCTCGTACGCTGAGTTTTTTGGACCTGATTTCCAATTCATGCACGTCTACGCCCGTTGCCATACTGCCTTGATAGTGCGGGACTCCCTGCATGAGGTCGGAATGCACCGTAATGGAGTGGCAGCAACGAGCCCCGACCTGAACCCCATCGAACATCTCTGGGATGAGTTAAAACGGCTTGTTTGGTCACGGGATCCTGCTCCAGCCACCCTCAACGAGCTGGAAGCCGTAGTTATTGAGGAATGGGAAAATATTCCTCAAAAACTGATCGTAACACTGATCAGCCCCTCTAGCACAACAAACTTGTCTTGTCGCGCGCGAGTCCATACTTGAAGTCGTGCTTGATGTATGGACTCGCGCGCGACAAGGCAAGTTGTGCTAAAAGGTCTGGTCCATAACTGATCGCATGGAAGCTACACGAAGGGCCAGAGGGAGGAACACTGGGTTTTAAGGTTAGTTTTAAGTCATTTTTTTCGATATTTGTTGATTTTATTGCGTTTGATTTGTTTTTTAAATTTAACCTGAATGCACTTTGGTTACTTTTTCCTGACAATTTTAATTTTTTGTATAAAATGTCATGAATTTTATGTATATTAAAATAAATTTTGTATTACTAACGCAAATTTCAAGACTGAAAGTGATTTTTGTTTCTAATATTTTTTTAGTTATATTTTATTGTTTCAGAGGGCAAGCCAGGAGAGTTTACACTAGTTTTTAAGGGCAGTAATGCTAAATAGATACAGGGTTTGAGACCGAATGTCATTTAATTCAATAAATTTTAATGTATATACATAAAAGGTGGTTTGATTGCTAATTATTCATTGAAATAAAAGGTACATTTCATAAAAAAATGGCTATAGTGTCATTTTTCCACAAAGTAAAACGAAGATATAAAATTGTCATGTGTCCCTAAACAAAAATAAATGGAAAAGTGTCACTACCATTTTTTTTAAGCTTAATTATCTTAGAAACAAAATAAAAAAAATACAATTTACTATTATATCTATCAGGTTTAGTCACAAAACTATCAAGAACTGCCAAAAAAATTACAAGTTTGTTGTAAAAATGGCAATTTTTGACAATTCAAAAATTTCAAAACTTTAAACCATTGTACCCAAAAAAGACGTTTTTCATTTAATGACACTGTGTTTTTCAAGGAGCGAAATAGTGTCGAACAGCGATGTTGCCTCGGCATTCGAAGATTATTTCTCAAATATAGCCGTTAACACCACAAAATGTTTACATTCTTCTGCGGCTCAAGCCCATTCATTACTTTGTGCTAATGTTAAGAAATGTAATAATTCATTTGAATTTAGTCAAGTAGACTCTGTAAATATTGTTAAAACATTCAAGTCACTCAATTTAAAGAAAACGGAAGACTTATGGGGAACATCAGTTAAAGTAATTAGTCATGTCATAGATATAATAGCACCTTACTTGGCCGTAATATATAATATTTCAATTTCACAAGGCACCTTTCCAGATCTTATGAAATGTAGCAAAGTCATACCGCTTTTTAAATCGGGTGATTCGAGTGATATAACCAATTTCCGTCCCATATCAATACTTCCTGTACTAAGTAAAGTCTTTGAGAAGCTAATGTTAAATGATCTACTGGGACACTTCAACAGACATAGATTACTTACAAGCAAACAGTTCGGTTTCACAAGGGGCCGTTCCACGACCGATGCTGCTTCGGTACTCATTAAACATATATATAATTTTTGGGAAAATTCTTGTGATGCAATTGGCATATTTTGTGATCTTTCAAAAGCCTTTGATTGTGTGGATCATGGAACGCTCATTTTGAAATTAGAACACTATGGTTTGTCTATAAATGCCCTAAACTTTATGTCTTCTTACCTTAGCAATAGAACACAAACAGGCCCCGTAGCCGAATGGCATTTCTCCGACGCCAAACGAAAGCGATACGCCGCTGGCTCTGTCGCGCCAATACGCAAGCGCGATAGAGATAGATATCTACTAGCGCTTCGTTTCGTGAGCGATTGTGCCATTCGGCTAGCCACCCTGTAGTTGTTAACAAAACTCGCTCTAGCGGGACTGTAGTCCAATTAGGAGTGCCACAAGGCTCAATTTTAGGTCCATTCCTGTTTTTGGTTTATATAAATGATTTGCCATATATAGTAAAAAACTTTTGTGAAATAGTACTTTTTGCTGATGATACATCACTGCTTTTTAATGTTGACCGAAAATCTACGGATTACAATGTAATTAATAGCACGTTAGCTGATGTACTGCAGTGGTTTACTGTCAACAATTTACTTCTTAATTCTAAGAAAACCAAATGTATTCGATTTTCTCTGCCGAATGTTAAACCAATCGATACAAAAATACTTTTGAATGATGAATGCTTAGAGATGGTAGATACAACACTGTTCCTTGGTTTAACATTGGACAAAAATCTACAATGGAGTCCTCATATAAAGAAACTAGCAAGCAAATTAAGTTCAGCCGCATACGCCGTTAGGAGAATCAGGCAACTGACTAATGTTGAGACAGCTCGCCTAGTGTATCATAGTTATTTTCACAGTGTAATGTCATACGGTATTCTGGTTTGGGGCAAAGCAGCTGACATACAGACTATCTTTGTATTACAAAAGAGAGCCATTCGTTCTATTTACAACTTAGGAACACGTGAATCAGTAAGAGAACTCTTCAAAGAAATTAATATCTTAACTGTAGCTTCCCAATACATTTATGATAGTATAATTTATGTTGTTAAGAATTTAGACTGTTTCACTAAGAATTCTGATATCCATAATTATAACACTAGAAACAAAAATAAGCTTGCCATAAAGAAGTTTCGTGTCCGTAAAGTACAGAAGTCATTTGTTGGGCAATGCATTCATTTTTATAATAAGTTACCTGACACTGCTTTGAGATTACCCCTCCCAGCTCTTAAGAACTACTTAAAAAAAACATTGATGTTAAAGGCTTATTACAGAGTCGAGGACTATTTGACAGACAAACATGCATGGCCCGAACCAGAAACTACAAAAAACGAATAGCAATTAAAATAATTGTATTATGTATAGAGGACACAGTTCAGATAAGAAAGCACATCAAATATTTTATATTTTATGTTGTGTAGGTAAATTACATATTTAATGATATTGAGATTCATATTATCTTTTTCTTCTGTGACAATTTGATATGTTTTCTCTGAAGAAGAACGACGTATTATTAAGCAATAATATAATTTATTGAAATTAATTTCCATAGAGTACCTAGTCTGTTCATATTCTTTGATGAATACTTTTGCATGTTAAATTGTATCTTGTTATTTAATGCATGTTAATTATAAGATGTAATGTTTTGAAAAGAAGTTGCCCGCCGAGTTTCTTGCCGGTCCCATAGTGGATACCCCCCACCCAACTGAGGGGGGACTGAAATCTTCTCGAGGCTGAGGCGTAGGGTTAGAGCCGGCGTAGCTTTATTTGACGTTCATATGCGCATTGTAATATGCCTACTTGAAAAATAAATATTTCATTTTCATTTTCAACTAAACTATCTGTGGACCACTGCGGTCTTGTAGTAGGAGGTAGGGCATAGGGAATGATATTCCGCCTTGCACAGCACAGCGGATATCGTCTCGCTCTAATCTAGAGCAGAGCCCAACTGGGGTAGTACCTCCGCCTTACAGAAGACCGCAGCCAAATAGCACCTAGGCCCTACTCATAGTGTTGTCTTCCTACCGGTGACTAAGGCTGCCAGAGCTCAACGAGGGTGCGGTATGCTGACGACGGGAGGACTTACGGTACTAATTTGTTCCGTCTATTGTCCTTTGAGTCGTCGGCAACCCGAACCCTCCTTGGAACTTGTACACTCCTTTTTGCTGTGTCCTTTTATCTTATACTTAATACAGCAAAAGGGAGTGTACAAGTTTCTAATGGGGTGACAACGCGCCTGTGACACTCTTTGAGTTGCAGGCGTCCATAGGTTACGGTGACCGCTTTCCATCAGGCGGACCGTATGTTTGTTTGCCACCGACGTAGTATAAATAATTTTTAAGAAAAAAAAAACCGCCTTCCTTTGGGGTTCTGGTGATAAATACTTTCAAATGTTGGATTATGTTATCAATTCGTCTGTATATTTTTTAATGTTTGTTATTCGATATCTCTGTCATTTCTGAACCAATTTTGAAATCTGGATGATTCTGAAGTACTTACAGATGAGAATGATTATCAGAACGGAACTCTAACCAGGGGCGGCTCACTCTTCAGTTCCACTGCACCAAATGTCACTGTTCTGGACGTAAGTGCATGCTGTTCTTATAAAAATACCAAAGTCATTATAAGTGTGCCTTTCAGATTTGAGGAGTTCCGTTCTGACCATCATCAGCAATTCCACTGCACCAAATATCACTGTTATGGACGTAAGTGCATGCTGTTCTTATAAAAATACCAAAGTCACTATAAGTGTGCCGTTCAGATTTGAGGAGTTCCATTCTGACCATCATCAGGAGTTCCACTGCACCAAATGTCACTGTTCCGTACGTAAATGCATGCTGTTCCTTTAAAAACACAAAAATCACCATATGTATGCCTTTCAGATTTGAGGAGTTCCCTCGATTTCTCCAGGATCCCATCATCAGAACTTGGTTCTGAGAAAAATGGGACCAATCTGTATGCATATACATTCAATTAAAAAAAAATTCAAAATCGGTCTAGTGACGACGGAGATATCGAGGAACAAACATTAAAAAAAAAAAAAACATACAGACGACTTGATAACCCCTTCCTTTGAGATTTGGAAGGCGGTTAAAAATCGAGTAAATGCGCTTTCATTACAAGAGTTGAAGTGAGAAGACGTTTTCATTTCAGTGCTGTCTAATGGCTGAATACCAGGGTCTAGAAACTTCTTTATGCCTTCTTTCTAAAGCCAAACTTACTGTCATAAGTGAGCTGCGCGGTGCAGGAATCCTCTCCATGAGGATTGAAGATGCGGCACTTGTAAGTGCCACAATCGCTGGGATCAATACCGCTGATGGTCAGACGGAGCAGGCCGGTGGTTTCCTTGTCCATACGGATGCGTTCGCAAGGGAACAGCTTCTCGTCGTTACGGAACCTGAAGAAAACATGAAAGTTATTTTAGAATTTAGTACTAAATTAACTTGAGCTTTTGAGAACTCAATACTACTTAACTAGACCTCTGACTTAGACAGTCACAATTTTGTAATAAATTTTACGAATTGGTGGATAACCTTGTGGAACACTTTCGAGGTTGTTAAGAGTGCAATAAAAAAAATAAAAAATGTTTATTTTCTTTCACAATTTTCATCTTAAAGCTAGTGATTGGAACCACCTTTTAAGCTTTATTATAGCTTGTGCCAGGAGGTACCGCTCTTCCATTTCTGAAGATTGTTACCAAATATTGTGCTACTAAAGTATTTAAATGTAACCTCTTAAACAATGTTTCTAAACTATGAAATTTAAAACTAGGTACTTAAAATTACTGAGCCAGAAATATACAAGAGCATTCAAAATCCATACTTCAAAGCCGGTCAATATAAAATCAGGCAAAATCAGGCAAAATCCCTCGTGTGTGCGTGTGTGTGTGTGTGTTTGTTTGTGTGTAGTATTTTAAACTGGATATGTTAGTAGAGTAAGTAATTCTTCAGTTTCCTCATATGTTTGTGTCATAAGCCAAGCCGGTAGCCAATAAATAATGAAGTTAATTTTCAGATCTTACGTAGTATCAAATGAAGTAAAACCTGGCCAGTGAGCTACGCTACAACTTCGCCGTTGTCGTCACTTTCCATAAGGTCAATCACTGGTACTGGTCAATTTATTAAAAAAAAACTATTTTCTTCATACTATTTTCAACTGTCACCGCATATAGTATAACAGAGCCCTCTTGATAATAGTCGTATAGGTACTTTCTTCTGGTCAGGCTTTGTACGTGTTACTGGCATAAGGAAGTCACAATAGATCAGTAATTAGGGTTTTATAGACTGAATAGACTCACCATTCAACGTCAGGGTCTGGGGTGCCGGTGGCACAAGCGGTGAATTTGGCGCCCATGCCACGGTATACTTCGCAATCGCCGATCTTCTTCAAGAACGCTGGTGGCTCGATCTTCTGCCTCTTGCCACTGTAAATAGTTATTAAGAATTACCTTCAAGAACTGACCAAGTGGAAATCAATTCGGTTCCAAGGATCCTTAAGATTTAGGGCGTAAAAAATCACTAAACCCACAGGAGAACCCTTTAACCCCAAATAACCACAGTAAGTGTAATAAAGAGTGCTATCGTATAGCATGGGCACTCCCTGCTTCCCGATGAAAGTGCCGCCCACCCGCTCTCAGTTACCTCACAGTTACCGCCTGTCAAGAACGCGACCAGTCGACCTGTCTTATCTCAAGTTATCTCACTCGTACAAGCATAGTACGCGTTCAGCTAGGAAGATATTATGCGGACGTCCGCCGTCGCGCGACCGTGGACGCGGATCTAGACAATGAATATACACTTAACCGTTCAAACTATCGGTCGTCGGCCGTGGACGTGGCCTTGAACGCACGGGCATCCGATCGAAATCTGGCTCGCTGGATGTTTTGGTCAGCCGAAGCCACGTCCCGAAGACCGTGCACACTGATCGGTCGTGGTTGCGGTCGCGCGACCGCGGACGCCCGCGTAGTATGTTCCTAGCTTTCGCCTACACGAGCTTAGACTGTATACGTTGGAACTCGCTTCTTTCATATATTTGATCGCCATTGTGGTCAAGCAATCAATTTAAAGGTATACTCACATCTTATCAACTACTTCTAAAGCCGCCTCACACGAAGCCTCTCCCTCTCTGTTCTTCGCAACACATTTGAACGTCCCTGAGTCCCCAAGCTCCAGATTCCTCACGTATAGACAGCAAGCATCTCCGTCTCTCTTCATGTGGTACTTTTCAGATTCGTAAATGGGGGATCCGTTCTTGTACCAGGATATTTCTGGGGCGGGGACGCCGGTGACGCGAGCGGGGAATTTCGCGTCGAAGGTTGGAAGCTGTTGAAAGATTGTAAATTAGTTCTTAACCCCCGACGCAAAAACGACAGGGTGTTATTATAAGTTTGACGTGTCTGTCTGTTTGTTTGTCTGTCTGTCTGTCTGTTTGTGTGTGTGTCTGTCTGTGTGGCATCGTAGCTCCCGAACGGATCAACCGATTTATATTTGTGTTTGAAAGCTGAGTTAGTCGGGAGTCTTCTTAGCCATGTTTCATAAAAATCGGTCCACTATATGTCGCGGTAGGGGGTTTTTTCAAAATTTTAATTTTGTGGTTAGGTTAGGTTGGGTTACCTTATGTAGGTTTGAGACTTTCGTGCAGATTAGTGAATTTTATTTTATTTCCCTTTTTAAAATTTGCCCTAGTAGCAACAGTTAAGTTAGATAAATAACCTATAGACAATTAGACACTGTTAAGTATAAGGAAATTTTATTATTTTAGTAGTGTAGGTATCTACTCGTAACATTCATAAATAATACTACGACATAATAACCTAGCATCTGAAAAATAACTTAGCATACAAAATTAAATGAAATTATGAAATGATTATTTAGATGAAGTTTAAGTGCGTTTCCACATTATCCGATCCGATATCGGATGTCGGAAGGATTTCAAATGCAAAAACCAAAGATGGCGGCTTCAATGTATGGAATATCGGTGTACATCCGATATCGGATCGGATAATGTGAAAGCGCACTAAGTAGGAATGTAGAGCACATTAAATTTGTGAAATGCGAACGTTAGTCGTTTAATTTCCGAACCATCTATATTCAGGAAGTATTGAAGAAATATCTCTCTTTGTTTCCTTCAGTGAATAATAAGAGACCAACGGAATACATTTTCTCATGCGAAATAATAATTCTAACACCGAATCCAACAACACATACAAAGTGACACTAGAATGTCAGGTTCTCTCAATGATTTGAGACCCCACGCTAGCTAAGTGCGGGTTGGGGACTCCAGAGAACCAGTAAACCATCTGACCTGTTCTATATCGGCGTACTGCGATAAGGATAGTGGCTGGAAAACCCGCATTATCATTTTTTATTTGTACATGCGTAACAATTATTTTGAAGGAATAATAGTTATTTGCTATACAAGGGGGCAAAGTTGTATTTTAACGCCGAGTGTGAAATTGAAAAACGAGCAAGTGAAAGGATTCTATAGTTGAACCACGAGCGAAGCGAGTGGTTCGAGAATAGAATCCTGAACTTGCGAGTTTTTTAACACACGAGAAGTAAAATACATTTGCACCCGAGTGTAACACAAAACTTTTCCCCTCACTATAGCGAGGAAACTACAACGCAAAAAATGCGTTTATCACTGCTTCCAATAGTTCCACAGGTGGCAAATCATCTTTATTACTAGATTCACCTACTTTTATCAATTTTAAAGCAGTTAATTTGACTTTATTCAAGATCAAATTACTTTACCCACTAGTGGATAAAATGCGTTTTTACCCGCTGGTATTAAAGGACAAAACACGTGTTTCCGAGCTAGTGAGGGGAAAATATTTTAACATCCTTGTTCATAACTTCTCAACATCTTCTTCGAGATACTTCTATAGATAGACTATACATATAATATATTTCTAGAGATTAATGATTTTCCTTTTGATATTTTATCGTGAAATAAATTTATTGATCTGTGACCGCTGTGCAATTGTCGTCACATCCAAACAAATGATGCAGATTTATACAAAGCTTTATGTGGCCAATTATATCATCACTCAAAAATACACGTTGTTAATCTTCTACCATTTTGGTGTTTACATATTTGACCATGAAATAAAACAACCGATAATCTACGACAAATCAAACACTTCTTGAGATTAAGAATTGTTATTGATTGTGATTGATAAATATTCTTCAAGGTCCGATTGAAGAATAATTATCTCTATCAATCAATGAAAGGAATTGGAGAAGTAAAATTCAAATAAACGGTTTCAACTGAAGTAAGAGAAACATAATACCAAAAAGCTATTAGATTAACTATCCATACAAACAAATGCTATTAACCCTCACCTGCTGCAAGTCGGTAAACTTCTGCGAGAACCTCGGAGGCTGGTAGACCTTGCGGACATCGATCTTGCCCTGCGTGGCGTCTTCGCCCAGAGGGTTGACGAGTTTCACGGCGTACACGCCGGCATCCGGGAGCTCCATGTCTGAGATCTCCAGACCGACCTGAAGAAAAAAAGAGAAGCAGTAAGAGAAGAGTTCTACAGTTTTATTGCTGACTTTTCTTCCGATCATAATATTACCACGATTTCAGAATAGAAAGCTCTCACTAGGAGTAGATTTATTTGCAGGTATTAAATGCTGAACCTAAAATACTCTTAGTCTACTAATATATAACTATGGAGTTATTTATATCCATGAAGTTCGCAAATATTTTAGTGGCTAAATATATATTGCTAAAGGATAAAAGTTGATATTCACCCGTTTGCCCTCGCAAGTAAGCTGTATCTTACTAGGCTTGGCTGTATAGGGTTGCCAATGAAGGGGACCGTGCTGTGGGGCTTGGCCTGAAGCCTGTATTTACTCGTTTGCCATTTCGCAAGTGAGCTGAATCTTCACACTAGGTTTCAAAGGCTCGCCATTCTTGGTCCATGAGACTTCAGGGATAGGGTTGCCAACAAAGGGTTTAAAGATGTGAGGCTTAGACTGAAACCTGTATTTACCCGTTTGCCGTCGCAAGTGAGCTGAATCTTCTCACTAGGCTTCAATGGCTCGCCGTCTTTGGTCCACGTGACTTCAGGGATAGGGTTGCCAACGAACGGCGCGCTGATGCTGAAGGGTTGTCCCTCTTCGGCTGTGACGTCGCGCAGACCATGGATGAACTGAGGGCGCTCTTGTGGGGATGAGTCGTCTTGACGGCCTAGAGATAGAAAGCAGAGTGGACTATAGAATGATCCTGTAAGATTGTTCCATGTCAGAAAGTACCTAAATTCATAGATCGTTCTTAAGCGATAAGACCACCTGTTGTTACCTCCGTTTGATTGTTTTTATTTCTTGTGCATTACTTATGAACTATGTATAGAATAGAACAGAATAGAATTTTTATTGCTCTCATGTTGGTGTACAGATCTTACACTAGGTACAATAGTTACATAGCAACATGATACCCTACAGGGTATTGCAATATGGTACACATAATATATTAAAAAAGAAACAAGCATCTTATAACTAAAGTACTTAATCCTAAATATAAAAATCCTGCCTATTTCCTGTATGTACCTAAGTAAAACAATATAGTGTATTTATTTATTTAATTATCTTGGAATAGTACTCATTTGCGTTGAATAACTCTTGTAAGGTGTAAAAGCTGTGCTCGATTAAGTAGGTTTTTAGTTTGTTAACAAATTTTGCGTAAGTTTGCTCTTCAGTTATATATTGGGGGAGGCAATTATAAATCCTAATAGTCATTACATGAGGGCTTTTATTGTATTTATGTAAGAGTATTGTATTGTAAATTCTGGTTACTCACTAGCAACACTAAGTTTCGCGTTGCTGGCAGACTGTCCCTGGTCATTAACGGCGATGACACCATAGTCACCGCCATCTTCTGCAGTAGCCTTGTCGATCAAAAGAGCGTGGGTACCATCCGGTTGCGCCACGATTTTGATGTGGGTGCCGTCTGGGACGATCTCTTTGCCGTTATGGGTCCTGAGAAAGAAATATACATTCTAGACACAGAAACTGACAATTCAGGTCGACAGACTTGACTGTCAGCATGCTATAACAGTCATGTTTTTAGAAAAAGACCATGATTGATGAATTAATACGGAATAGAAAAAAGAGCTAGAATTATGGTCTTGGCCAAGAATAATGACAAACGGCCTAGGTGTAAACCCACCGTAACATTGTTATTTTTAATTGTGCTGATGGTGATTATTTGACATCATAATTACATACCATTTGATGGTTGGTGGCGGATGTCCAAGGACTTTCACCTCCATCCTCACAGGGAAACCTTCGATGACCTTCGTCGGTTGCAGCTCCGCAATAAATGCTGGCTTCTTCTCCTTTTGTGCAACCTTTAAGGAAAGATAAGTCATTAAATATTGGAAGAGGACAATAGTTTTGGAGTTTTGGCAGGTACACTCTTTACGGCGAATATTAGTTACAGATGAAGGTCGACCTTGAAATGAATAATTTGAAAAGTTCGGCAGTACGTAGCACCTGAGATAATGTGATGATTGGAAGAAGGTTCACGTCTAAGTAAACATATTCAAAATGCCATTTCTTTAATTCGTGCATCACAAAATCCATCCATAATTGGAATGAAAGTCTAAATGCTAAACTCAAGACAACGTAAATATTTTTTCCCCTCACTAGCTCGGAAACACGTGTTTTGTCCTTTAATACCAGCGGGTAAAAACGCATTTTATCCACTAGTGGGTAAAGTAATTTGACCTTGAATAAAGTCAAATGAACTGCTTTAAAATTGATAAAAGTAGGTGAATCTAGTAATAAGGATGATTTACCACCTGTGGAACTACTGGAAACAGTGATAAACGCATTTTTTGCGTTGTAATTTCCTCGCTATAGTGAGGAGAAAAGTTTTGTGTTACACACGGGTGCAAATGTATTTTACTTCTCGTGTGTTAAAAAACTCGCAAGTTCAGGATTCTATTCTCGAACCACTCGCTTCGCTCGTGGTTCAACTATAGAATCCCTTCACTTGCTCGTTTTTCAATTCCACACTCTGCGTTAAAATACAACTTTGCCCCGTTGTATAACAAATAACTATTACCTACCTATTACAATCTCAAGCCATACATAATCAGATGTTATACCGTATATTATTGCGGTATGTATTTGTAACAAGATTTTGTTTTTGTTCTGAGCAAAATATACCTCCGTCGCTTGCGTCCATGCCCAATGCCGAATTTTTAGAGGTTTTTCAGAATTCGCCGTGTTCACAATCATAAGGACTTCTGGCGATCTAACTCATCTCCAATAAGGTAATCAACACTAAGTTGCTAAGGTTAAGTTGCAGACATCAGCAATGGGTGCCGAAGGTACCTCAACCACCGCCTTAGAACTGATCTGTCCAAAAATGTTGGTGACAGTAATGCTGTAGATGCCAGCATCTTCTAGTTCACAGCTATCAGCTACAACCAGACCGATTAGACCATGATTCTGCCCAATTTTACCCTGCAGGGTGAAATTTGCTGATCAAATCAATCCATCTAGGATAAAGTACCATTATAATTTTGGTATCTAAGTACCTACTTATAAAATGCTTATCTCCTCCTTGACTCTAAAAAAGTGATAATTTGATGCTGCCATTTGAATCATCAATTTTCAACTTGCAGTAACATCGAGGTTAAAAAGAATTGTCTATAAGAATGCTAGCAGATGCCAACAATTTAGACTCGTAACTGTTTTCTATCAGCCTGATGACATATTGGCTTTATTATTTGGCTTACCATCAGGTGTGATCGTGGTCAAACGTCTACCTATTCATAAATTAAAAAAAATTGAGTCTATTAGCTTTTTTTCTCCAAAATGTTTAATGGTCTACTTAGTCTGTATTCCAGTCCACAAATAGTAAGTAGACATACAACTTTAATCCATCCAAGAAAAAACAGGATGCGACTTATGACAATTACCTTTAACATCGCTTCTGTAGTTTGTGCAGTTACTTACCCTCAACTCAACTTTAACCTGAATTCTGATTTCTCCGAGATTTAGCGTGTTGGTGACGGTGAGACTATAATATACTCCAAGCAATCACGAGACGATAGATAAGTATTGTTAAAATAACGTATCTGCAGGTGATCTGTTGTTGCAATATCCACATAAGTTTCTCCAGATGCTTACCTCAACCTTGGCTTTAGAGCTGATGTCTCCAAGTTTATTGGTGACAGTCAGACTGTAAACACCAGCGTCCTCAGGTTTGCAACTGTCTACCACCAGACCAATAACGCCTCCCGGCTGGTTGATGAAGTTGATCGCTTGAGATGGACGGATCGGGTGACCTGAAAATGATTTCCTTTTAAAAAGGGGACTGCTAACTGATTAACAAAAGTTAAAGAGCATCTGTATTTTTCAACGCCGGTTTCCAACACATCGTATGGGAGGAGATGGAAAAGAGGCAAAAGGAAGCAGATATCATACTGTCCAAAAGATTCTGTCAGTTTTTGTGAGGTGTCAGAGAAATGAAGGCACTACTGACCATCCTTGAACCACTTGACTTCGGGCGCAGGGAATGCCATGACTTGAGCTTCGAGCTTCAACGGTTGTCCAACCACGGCTTTCACGTCTTCCAACTCCTTGCTGAAGGAGGGTTTGCGAGGCGTGGCTGTAAAAAAGAAACGGTTAGTTAATCGATGATTTTATAACATAGACTCTGTTCGGAAAGAGAAGTCGTGAAACCTATGGGGTCCAATACGTTCCACGACTCTTCTCTTTCCGAACAGACTCTAACAAGCAGACGGATCGCTTGATGACAAGCAATAATCGTCTACTATGGGACACAAAAAGATTTAAAGGTGTATTGTTAGTCTTTAAAATGATGGTATAGGTACGCTTTTTTTAAGGTTTCAAGGTTTATTGCTTCTGAAACACCGAAGGTGACAGTTCATTCCTTAGCTGAGTTTTTGGAGACAGTTGAGGACTATCAAAATAATAAGATGTGAAGTTGGAAATGTTTTCTCGTATAGACGATGTAAAACCGTTGGTTTTGGTCTATAGGATATCTTTAGGATTTACTTACGATTGTTCAATTGTTACTATTGTCCGATGCTTAGTTTGACTCAGCCTATATATTTTACATGGCTTATGACCGCATTCAGTGGAGACACGCTACATGTGGTTGCGATCCTCAACATTGAGGGAATGAGGAGGAAGAAGAAGATAGTTTGCACGTTTGAAGAAGACAAGATATAGGATTTACTTACGATTGACAGCGACAGCGCAAAGCGCAGAGTCGTCTCCATTAGGATTGGTGATCACTAGTTTGTAAGCCCCGCAGTCTGATGGCGTCACTTGCTCGATGGTCAGTTTGACCGTACCGTCGGGTAGGGCGACTTGTTTTATGCGGGAGTCTGAGGGAGATAGCTCGATGCCATCTTTGTACCTGAAAAAATGAATGGCAAAATGTGTTTACTCGAATTATTCAGTCAAGTTGATAAAATTACCAGAGGACCTACCTAAGATTCCAATCATTTGTGGCGTAGAGAACGAAATGGTTATCATGATCTCCATCCAGAGTACATCTCAGAATTCTTCTGCCTGTAGATGCACACTAGTGTTTTAGAGCAGATATACCAGATTTCTACACATTTTCGGTAACAAAAAAGGAAAGTTTCATACAAACTACCTGGGATATTTTGGGAGACCTAGTGGATCTTGCTCAGCATCATGGACTCTGTCAGCCTACCAATTTTCATCAAAATCGGAGACGTGATCCAAATGTACAAACTTTTCGTGAATTGCTGTTACTCGCTACTAACTAGTCTAACTACCTTTAATTTTATTACTTATTCTAATTGTATTGATGAGAAAAAGACGACTCAAGCATTATTTAAACTACGAGTTCAACAGGAATATACACAGAAGCAACAAGTCAAAACTCACCATTTGGTGGTGGGAGTCATCTTACTTGACCTTGAGTTCCAAAGGCTCGCCTTAATCCACATTCTGCTTTTCCAGTCTGATTGGGAACCCCCTGGATAGAACCGTTCGAAAATACAACTTTTTTAATATTTCTCACTTACCACTTAGCAGATGGAATAGGGCTGCCATCCAGCTTGGCCTTAAGTTCTAACGGCTCGCCTTCGTCCACATCCTTCTGTCTCTCCAGCCTGTGTGCGAACCCTGGCGATGACTGCGCGAGGGTGATGGGCGCTTCGCAGAACGCTTCTCCTGCCAAGCTTACGGCGCGGACCTTGTACTGGATTAAAAAAATAAACAAGTTTTTCATCAATTATAAGAACAACATCATCATCATTCATCCATCATCATTCATCATCATCATTTGGTAGATTGTCGTTAAGTCGTTGCAACAAGGTTTACAAAAAGTTAGTTAGTCAGCGTTAACTAAAGAATCTCGGACTTTCGACTGCGTGCAGTACAGCGAATATGTTGGAATTGTTGGGCTACGTCACTGTCAGAGAAGTCATGTCAGCAATGAATCCTTCTTTGAAGGATTGAGCATCGAGTTTGTGCACCCCGTAGATACAAACCCGAATATCTTAAGTACGAGTATGAGGGCGCCTAAGGCGCCTGGCTTTAATCCACATATTTACGTTGGGCTACGTCACTGTTAGAAATCAATCTAGTAAATCATTCTATTCTTACCTTGCCAGAGTCACTAGAATCAAAGTCCTTAATCTCCAACTCGCTATCCACTTGTCCCCCAACTTCCGTTGTAATCTTATGCCTCTCATCATTCTTGATCTCCTGTCCGTCCTTGAACCAGTGGACTTCAGGTTTGGGCACGCCGTCACATCGGACCTTGAGGGTGACAGTCTCGTGGTCTTTGACTGTCTGCTTTTGCAGTGGCTTGGTGAAGACGGGCTCTCCAGCTAGATAATGATAGATGAATTATTTGTAAGTAGATCGTGTTGGTCATGAAAACGCGGCTTGACACGTTATGTCAACTTTGAATTAAATGTTAGATATGACAAATCGTACTTGACACGAACTATGTTATGGTTATGGCATAGATGCTTTAACTGACAATAAGGCAAATTACGCTTGATTAATTTCTCGTATAAAATACGAAAGTATAGGTAGGTATAGATATATACTTATAAACAAAAGAGAATGGATTGTTCATCGTCGCAATTTTGTGTCCACTTTAATTGCCTACAAGATCTTGCTTATTCATTCCTCTTCTTTACTAAAGAGTGTTTACCATGTTTTAGTTTAAATAAGTATGACGATCAACCCCCCCACCCTCGTTTCATCCTCAAGGGATACAAGTAATTCTCATTCAACCAGTGGTATGAAAATACTTACTGTGCACAGTCAGAGTGGCGTTTGCGGTTGTCTCTCCAAACTCGTTGGTAGCAGTCAGCGTGTATTTACCACCATCAGCCACTCCCACCTACACAAATAATTAATTACATTTTAATCCTTATTACTGCAAACTAAAAAAAAAAAAAATCTGGTAAAATACTTCTCTGAGTATTCGTATTGGTAAAAGTATAAAAGGGGGAAAATGGCAATGAAAAACAAAGTAAACAAAGAATTGTACAACAATTCAAAAATAAAGAAGTAGTAAAGTGTTGTTTTTGGTTTCTAGGCCTTTAATTAAAATATGGTTTTGTCTATTGACAAGATAACAATTTACTACGAGGATCAGATTTGAGTACTAAACAATAGATAGAATTAAGGATGTAGAAGAGAATGCTGACCTTTTTAATGGTAAGTTGGAAGTTCTCAGTTAAACGGTCTTCAACGATATCGATGTTCTTCAAGGACGGCAGTATTACAACACCATCTTTGCTCCTGTAATAAAATAAGTTTTTTTTGCAAAAAAATCATTTTTGCAACAAGCTTTTATCGCCGACTGTACCTTTCTTTCAACAGTCATCTACTCTTCGAGACGTTTCTAAAAACCCTATACTAGATATGGGGATACGACGTTTCATAAGTAACAAGCTTCCACGTTTTGACCCAAACTAACACACTAACAAGGCAAGTTGAATAAAAGCTTGTAATATATGACGAGAGGATCTAGACACGCGGTAGCGTGTCAAGCCAAGTTCAAGTAACAGAACTGGCGAGCAGCACCGTGTGTTATATTACACGAACCATTTGGAGCCACTTTTGCTCCCTCATAACTCAAAAACTATTTGACATAAACGTGTCAAATTTGGCTCATATATTGAAACTTGCGAGATACATTTGTGCTTCAAATTTTATAAACACATCTCAAACGGTTATTTAGATAATAACTGGGTGATTTATATAGAAGGAGCCTTTCATTACTATAATTATATTGTATCAACTTACCATTTCACCTCTGCGATGGGGTTGGCATGAATACAGGCTACAAATGTGATCTGCTCGAAGGGCGTAGTGGTGATGTCCTTGAGACCCTCAATTTCTGGGCGCAGCAGGATGTCCAGTCGAGCTGAGCTCTCGCCGACTCCGTACTGGTTCTTGGCTTGGATGGTGTAGACACCGGTGTCGGAGTGACGACCTGGGGAGAAGAAGTTGATCGGTAAGCAGATAAAGTCGACGGAAAAATAACGGATAAAATCCTTATCATGCATTCAATAAAATTTACTTAGAATCAGTTAATCCACGGATCATAATCAGAGATGGTCCACAATACAAAGCAGGGAGCTATGAATCATCCCGTATATACAATATTGCTGAATGATATGCAATGAATAAAAGGAGGAGTCTGGCTAGAAGTGTAGTACTAGGTGTAAAAGGTTAGTTAAATCCTAACCTCACAATAATGTTTTAAACAAAACTTACTTGGTCGTATACAATACTTTTCATACTAAATTTTCCCTTAATAGTCTTGACTAGATCATTAAACTATGTGAGATGTGCAGAACAGATTGTAAAGCTGTGATACTAACCAGTAGGTATGGATAAATTGAAAGTACACTAATTAATTCCGTGCTCGATCTCCTTAGCATCAGCGGTCGTTACCACCATGGCGTCAGGGGTAAGTTCCACTCCGTTCAGCAGCTAGGACACATGCGGTTGAAAGTCTGCTGTGCAGACTGCCTTCATGGTGACTGGTGCATATCTTAATGGACTTGGTAATAAAATACTAACCAGTGGGTATAGAAAGAGTGAAAGTACACTCCTTAATCCCATGCTCGATCTCTTTGGCATCAGCAGTGGTTACCACCGTAGCATCAGGGGTAAGTTCCACCCCATTCAGTAGCCAGGACACGTGGGGTTGAGGGTCTGCTGTGCAGACAGCCTTCATGGTAACTGGCTCGCGTTGCATCACGCGTTGGGCTTCAAGGGGTGTGGTGAAGATTGGCTTGCGGAATTCGCTGACAGCTGAATATGAAAATTTTGGAGTTTAACATTATATTTAAGATAAAAATGTTTTATCCTCACAATTATGAAATACAAATGAGATCTACTGATTCAATTATTTCGTTATCCGGTATCAATCTGTTTAAAAATTAAAAACACTGCTTAATGTCTAGCTTAGATAACAATCAAAGATTTAAACTATTTTACTCGACTTCACCCACTAAAATAGTTCCATTATCAATACACTTACAAGCAACAGACAATTCAGCCTTCAGCACCTTCTTTCCAACGTTGTTGCTAATCTCGCACTGCCACTTGCCACCATCAGACAGGAGCAGACTGTCGAACTCGATCTTGTAAACGTCTCCTTCATTAGTGATGTGAACTCGCTTGCATGGCTTGACTTCTTTTCCGTCGTGGAGCCAGCGCACTGTAGCAAAAGTTTAGTAAGAACCTTATTGTTCAATTGATCAACAGATTCAAAGGAATGTAAAGAATGCACGTATTTTAGTAAAAAAACTACATTATACAATACTAAAGATAAATAATCAACTAAACATAAAGATCATAAAACAATGTTAAATTTTACCGGTAGGTTTGGGTACTCCGATGGCTGTGACTGAGTAGCTCAGTGGGAGAGACTCGTAAACGCTCTGGTCTTTGAAGTTGCTATCTTTGACTATGGGGGGCGCTGGAAATCAGGATAATAGGCATTAGGTGATGTAGTGGCGGTTTCGAGTGGAGAGGATGTGATTGAACGTGGAATTTCAAATTTTAAAAAAGATTGAAAATTAGTTCACGATGAAATTTAGTTTTGACAACATTTCGTTTTGAAACGTAACTGTAATTGAAGTATAAAATTTGAACATAACTCATCAAATGTATGACAAACCTCTCAAAAGTTTAAGGAATGATAAAAAATATAGAAATTTTACAGGGGTAATAATTATATTCCATAAAAAATCCTGAAAAAGCAACATTGAAATAATTTGTACAAAAGCCTATGCTGCAGTTTATATTAAACACCTCCGCCAGACCCAAAGCTTAAAAGCTCCTAAAAGAGAAAAAACACATTATTTACAGTAACCCACGTCACCCCAAATGTATCGCTTATATACAGCAGTTATTGAATGTAGAACTTACCAAACGTGCATGTAATCCGTGTAAATTGTAAAGAGTATCTTAGTGTGATACTGACCTTGAGAAAAGGAGTCCTGGCTTAATTTAGAAGCGTTATTCAAAAGCAAACACCATGCTACAGGAAATAAATGTTTACCTCAATGATGATCAGGGTTCCATGGCATGGAACCCTGGGTTGTCCGGAGTCTAGTACCGCCGGCGTAGTGAGCTCCAAGTATTAGTATGCCAGAAGGGAATGTTATTACGCATGCGTGCTAAAACAGACATACGACAATGCATTAGTACAGTACACTAATCATGTTGGACGATACGTGACTTTGATCCATCGTTTTCAATCTTTAAGTTCATTGAACAGATAGAAATCTAGTCGGCGAATTGGAAGTAAGGGCAAACTAAAACATTTCTAACTGATTCATGATTATGAAAATGACAGATTTTAAAATAAAGCAATGTCTACTGTAGCTGGTGTTTCATAAGCATTGATAAATATTTGTTATAGTCCCTAGCGTAGCGCAGCATTTGATAATAAGAGGTCTTATATCCTCATTTTTACCTTTTTCATCTTCCTGATTAAGTATATCGTCTAATATACTCCTTTGCCGTTGACTACGTCTCAAAAGCGCTTCTAATTCGTCATCCTCCTCTTCTACAGCGTGAAGGTTAGTAACATGTTTTTTCTTCCTCTCAAAACTAGTTTCTGACACATTTTTCGTTAAGTTATCAAAGTTCTTCAAGGGCGTAAGAACTAGTTCCTCCATTATCCTATTCTTGACATCTTCAATTTTATTTTCAATGTTTCTACATTCGTCGTCAAACTCTCTCGAAATATGTATTAGTCTTTCTGTTATGTCGTTTTCGTACACTTTTTCTGAAGTTTCTTTAACGATAAAAGATTCTTCCCCATCATCAGTAAAAAATTCTTCTTGGAACGATGATTGACGTACGTATGAATCTTTGCTGAAAACTTTTCTAGTTTCATCGATATCGAATATGGATTTAGAAAGGTCCTCAATTGAAATCTCCCTGGATAGAGGTTCATTTTGCCAGCTAGTGTCATCTTCTGAGACAGATCGAATAGACATGGTCCGATTGGATTGATGTTTGCCTCTAACAGAACTATTCTCACACTCAGAATCTGTAGCTGGTTCTTCAATGATACCATAAATGCCTCTGCGTAAATGATCGGGTATTGTTAACTGTCCAAGTTCAGTCAAAAAGTAACTGTGACTAGCTATCTCTTCCACTTCTAAGGACGTCTTATGAGGTTTGTTAGGGGGTATGATCCTTCTGCTATAGTCGTCATCATCATAATAGACTGCGGTTGATGTCATTTTGTGTAACGTTCGAGTTTCAGCTGGACCTAACAGTTAAGACATTATTATGTGGTATGCTCTAATAGTATTTTTTTTGTAAAGCCATGCAGTGAAATGTAATACTTAGATAAAAAATATGTGTTGAATATCTATGCAATCAATATCTCATATGTAATTAAATATTGTGACTATTTTGGAGACGGAAATTTCTACATTTTTATTTTAAGCCAGTTTAGCATAGGTTATTATAATAAATATTGTGACGTTGAATTTAAGTTTATACAAACTTCAATCTCCTCAAAAAGATGCATGTTTTGATGTTTTATGAATATTTGAAAAAGATACATGGAATTCATTAGAAAATGAGCTATGAAGTTAGAAAAAGGAAGAGAAGGTAGGAAGCTCCATACTGACCTGTAATGATGGCGCCGTGAGACCTGGTGCTACTGACTTTAGACATAACTATACTGCCATCGTCGCCTCTCTTGAAAGTTGTTACTGTTTCGAACACGCGGCCTAGAGAAGAACCACACTTGTGTTGTTAGAACACAGATTAAACTCATGCAACATTGTCATACCCAACGAAAAGTACCCAGTGTATACTGAAAGTGTGCATGCATGAAGTAGGGTCTTTTAACAGGATATGTAATGCAAAAAAGTGATTGAAGCTGTTTGGAGAAATAAGCCTGTCTTGAATATACCTTCACTTTCTGCACTCAAAGGTTCTTGAGCGGATTCCTTTGTAGCCTTTTTGGGAGCCACAAATTCTTCTTCTACGGAGATTTCTTCAATGATTTCAGACTTGGTAACTTCCTTCTTACCGACTTGGCTCTCATCCACCTCTTCAATGATCGGCTGTTTTTCCTTTTCATTGTGGTTTTCATCCCAGAATGACTTTTCCTCGGCAACTTCGGGTTCCGTTACCAATTTTTTAGCCTTCTCTGGTTTCGAATCATCGACTTCCTTTGATTTAGATTTCTTAGCTTTAGCGCCATCATCCTCATCCCAGAATGATTTCTCCTCAGCAACTTCGGGCTCTGTTGCTGATTTTTTAGCTTTGTCTGGTTTCGAATCATCGACTTCTTTAGCACCAGGCTTTTTAGCTTTAGCACCATCATCCTCATCCCAGAATGATTTTTCCTCAGCAACTTCTGGTTCCGTTGCCGATTTCTTAGCTTTCTCTGATTTCGCTTCATCGACTTCTTTAGCTCCTGGTTTTTTAGCTTTAGCACCCTCATCTTCGTCCCAAAATGATTTCTCCTCAGCCGTTTCTGCTTCTGTTTTATCTTTGACTGCAGCTTGTTTTTCAGCCACATCCTCTTCCAAGAGGGGTTTTTTCGTTTCTTCTTCCAATTCATTTTCGATAATTTCCTTTGAGAGTCTCGTATGTATTAATTGTGCTATTGGACATGAATAAAATGATTATGATAAAACAGGGTAATATTTAACTGGGACATGTATTAAGGACGTCACAAATGTCTATGGTTGGTGAGGGGTAAAATGCAAGTTTGAACGATATCATCAAAGTAAATGAATCTCAAGAAAATTTTTATCCTTAAATATTACTAGAGAAGTCAATGCTTGACAATATCGCTCATGTTCAAATCTATAACGTTCTTATGTGCAAGAGCAACCCAGTCACATGGATGCTTTTATCTACCAATTCCATATGGTACTACACCACAAACTAACTTCGTGCAGTAATGCAACTTCGACTAAACTCCAATTCATTCTATGTTAATAGTCAAACTACTGTACCTACGTAGTATTTGTCCTGTGAGCCAATGTTGATACATTACCGGTGTCATGTTGTGTGCGTGTGTGTGTGTGTGTGTCTGTGTGTGTATGACTGAACCTCAGTCGTGATATGTGGGAATCTTACAATACTGAACCAACTTATTGAAATTTTGTTTTCACATTCTTGGCATAATTATACTAATTGTATTCATTTTGTGAACTTCTCATAATGACTTGTTCAAAAGTTAAAAGGCTCAATTTTGAAACATATACTGCATTTTTATTTTCCTTTCCAATTACATCTACTGTCCGAAAAGGGTCCCTATCTATTCTCATCCAACCAAAAACTTGATTTTAAATTTATTAATAATTTCATTTCAATTAGGGTTTTCTGGATAATTTTTTCGCGAGGCGTCGATACTTATAATTAGCCACGTTTTTCAGACAGAAAAGTTCCAAATCCACGAATCAACCATTCGACATTTGATTGGTGGATTATGAAGTTTGCTGTCAGAAAGACCTGGGTACGTAGTCGAATGGCACAAACGCTCACGAAACGCTCACGAAACGAAACGCTCGTAGATATCTATCTCTATCGCTCTTGCGTATTGGCGCGACAGTGCCACACTACCTCTCGCGGCGTTTTGTTTTCGTTTCACGTCGCAGGAATGCCATTCGGCTACGGGGCCAGGCGCCTCAGTAACGCTGCGTGACGACAAAAGACGATTGAGAAATCCTCATTTCTTTAAAATCCAAGTATTCTCAATAGAGTTGTAATTCAAATGTACTCACTGTGTATGGTGACTGTGCTCTTGGACGAAACGTTGCCCATCTCGTTCTCGGCCCTCACTTCGTACTCGCCGCCATCTTCTTCCTTCACTAACGTCACTGTCAGATTGTAGTTTTCCAGTCTGTAAAGAAAATTTGATTCTGAATTAGATGCTTTTGTAATAATTACCGTTAGTACCGTTTCGTAACTAAAATTTGGTAACCAGCTTGGAAACGGGAAAAAAATCCAAATTCGTAACTTTCTTCAAATTGGGACTTTCCCAATAACGTTTTGTAACCAAGTTTGGTAAGTGACTTCGGAATGGGGAAAAAATTCCGTGTTGTAACTGG
Source organism: Leguminivora glycinivorella (assembly GCF_023078275.1). Lineage (NCBI taxonomy): Eukaryota > Metazoa > Arthropoda > Insecta > Lepidoptera > Tortricidae > Leguminivora > Leguminivora glycinivorella. Next base: position 27,229,093 of record NC_062974.1, read on the forward strand.
GTACGTAGCCGAATGGTACAAACGCTCACTAAACGCTAACGGTACTAAACCTTAATTTCGAATTTCATTATTATCATCGTCATCGTAAGAGCCCTTTATCGCCCTCTATTCTTGTACGCCACTTTTCCCGGTAGTGATCTAGTCTCGTCCATCCCAATTTCGAATTTCCCTAAAACTAACTACAGATCCCGTTTTCAGATACATAAGTACCCTTTTATACATTCATGTGTGTAATAAAGTAACATACATACATAAACAAATAACACTATGAACTTTAAAGTGCTGTTGGAAGTGATGTTATTGGAAATGATGACTGATGATGGTATTTGAAAGAGTTTATCAAATAATAGTAGACTCCAGTTTAAGGTAACCATGTAATGGTCACCACTGTAAGTGCGTTATCACATTATCCGATCCGATATCGGATGTAGGACCGATATCCCATATATTTAAGCTGCCATCTTTGATTTTTGCCTTGAAAACGCACTAACTATGGTTCAGTAGATTTACCGAATGAGTTCAATAATTGTTATAAGTTCATAGTCTAATTTCTGTGTGTGGAAATTTTTAGTAGACAGATACTGAATTTTCATGGAAGTTTCCTTACCTTTGAAATTTATTGATTTTTGCCTTTGAAATCCTTCCTACATCCGATATCGGATCGGATAATGTGAAAACGCACTAACTATGGTTCAGTTGATTTCCCGAATGAGTTCAATAATTGTTACAGATTTATGGTTTAATTTCAGTGTGTGCAAAATTTTAGTTGACAGCAACTGAATTTTCATGGAAGTTCCCTTACCTTTGTGTATCCCTTTCGATCTTGATCCTAGCGTCGGTTGTGATCTCCTTGCCATCCTTGTACCACTTGACAGTGGGTTCCGGGCAACCTTCCACTTCGACCTCCAGCTTCAGGGTCTGGCCTTGGTCCACCGTCATGTCGACGAGACTCTTGGTGATACGGGGCTTCCCTAGAAGACAATAATGTATTAGTATAAATATTAAAAAAAAAAAACAAGGAATGTTTTACTCTGAATCGATGGAACTTATTTGAATTCCATCTCATGATCTTCATTTAACATACAAGCTGACCATAAAAAGTAAAAATTAAAAAGTGGAACATCAATATACTGTGTGAGAAAACGGGAGGACACTACGATGTTGCCACTTTTTAATTTTTAATCTTTTTGGTCAAACTGTAATGCTTCTACAAAAAATCACACAACTGCCGACTTAGTATAACACTTCTAATCTATCTTCTCCTCTAGGAGGAGGTAACTACCTTCAAATTTGGCGATCATTCAAAAGGCAATCTTTTCTTTACTTAACTAACGAAAATACAAAGAAGACTCACTCTTCACAGTAAAAGTGGCCTGGCAGGAATCTTCGCCCAGATCATTGGAAACCTTGCACGAGTACTGCCCGGAGAGCTCTGCTGACACCTCCTTGAGGATCAGCTTGTGTGTGCTGCCGTTATCCACGCGGGAGTACACAGATTTCTTCTCGGAGATTTCTACATCGCCTAGGTACCTGGAGAATATGAAATGATTATCATCATGACCTGAAAGACGATGTTTTGAATTTTGACCACCATGACAATAAAAGAGAAAATTATGAGTGGAATTTAAAGACAGTTTGTGGTGTATTATATATTATTAATTAAAGAAATACCAAAAACACTTTTTAAGATCTAATCAGTGGTTCCTTTAGCATTCAAAGCTGATATCTACCTCCTTACGAAATATGAGTTCTGATATTAATTTACCTAAAATATTAAACTAAATCAAGGCTAACTCAACGTCATCAAATTGGCATTCTACAGTAGGTATCCTTAACTTTCTGGTATCCTTAAGTATAATCTGCCACACTACTACTTCTTTCAGCCTCTACATAATTAATCTTCCATAAATTCTATTTATTTTGGTTGACATCATAATATGTTGGGCATTATTCAATGGTTTTACAGTCTTTATCAAATTAAACTTACCATTTGACCTGTGGCTCAGGATAGGCAGCAACATCGACGGTGAACTCGATGTTGACGTCGCCTTCAGCGGCCACTGTGTCCTTGAGTTTCTGGTTGAAGATGGGAGCGCCGCGCACGCGCAGACTGCATTCGTCTGTGACTGTGCCGTGAACATTGCGTACCTGTGGAAAAAACATATTAGTCTTAGAGCACTCCACTGTAGGAGTAGGTATACCAAGAATGTATTATTGTTTTACATATACCAATTAATTTGAATTTCTACGCACAGCCATGTTTTATTTTTTATTTTTAGTAAAGCTTGCGCTCTTCTATATAAAATTGTCATCCATTTATCCATTTAGTACGACATTAAATTTAAACTCTTGTTTAATACACGGGCGGGACATTGCAGTAGAAAATCTTGTTGAGAGTCCTATTTTTATTTGGAGAGCCCTAGATTGGTCTTGATAGGAATGCAAAGGGAATTGTGTAACAGTTTGCAATTTTTGACGACGGATGACCCTTGACGTACAAAATAAATCTCGTAGTACTTAAAGTCTTCATGCAAAAATGCAAACCATAATTTTACAGAATATTGACTTTAGATCATAGCAGTAATATAACTATCCTCGGAGCTATTCATAAAGAAATCAGAAACTTACTTCGCAGGAGTACTCTCCAGAATCGGTCCTGGCAGCCGATGTGATCACGAGACTGTGCGCAGACCCCGAAGATGAGAACTTCACTGTCGAAGATTCCTGTAATTCCACCTTGTTCTTGAACCTGTGGAAGTGCAATTTCATTTATATTTGCATTGGATTATTTATGTCAAAGATGGAGGAGGGCGGAAGATTCGTTCCGATACCACGAACTCGTTAAAGTGGTACATGGGAAAGAGGAAGAAGAAGGATTAATAATATTTTGTCCTGTGTTGCAATAAGAGTCAGGGATAGTAGAAATAAAAATGCAGTGTCATTATAAAACTGACATTGAACAAGTATTGACACACATAACCATAATTGAATAATTGATTACTAAATGAATTATTTTTAGTCCTTTACCTACTTCTACAATTATATTTTTTGCGTTTTGCATTAGCCTTCTTATGAATTTGAGTAGTTTGGTTAAAATTCAGAGAGGAATGGAGGAGGAAAATTGAAACTTTATAAGTCATAATTTTACTCTATTTTTAATGCTTGATTGGATTCGCACTTTATCGTGCTAAAAGGATTTGTGCCACTTACCATTTGACTTCTGGTGCTGGTTCAGCTTCAGTTTCAATCTTCAAGGTGACGGTCTCTTTCTCGTCACAAATCTTGGTCTCGCCCAGCTTCTTGGTGATCTTGGGGGCGGAGGTGACGTGCCATTGCCAGAAGTCACTGCATTGGTTCACCTCATTCCTTGAAGTACAGAATAGTAAAGTTATTATAATAATAGGATACATTGTAGTAAGATTTAAGTAGAGGGATAAGACTCAATAATAGACGTAGGTAGATTGCAAAGTGCCTAGTTGAAATGGGACTGGTTTGGTCAAATGGTCGTCTGCCGAATGTTGGAGGATTTTCAGACCAAGATAACTATGGAGTAGGAGCCCCTTGAGTCAAACTAGGGATCCAACAGATCATATAGAGGATGATGGGATAATTAGAACTTATTTTTGAGTGGTTGGCTAGACCTAGCATTGAACAGAGACGATTGGGAAAAGAAGGAGAGGGATTTGTCCATCAGTGGTACACAGTGGGCTCTAAATAACAATAGAATAATAAATAGGAGGAGTTTGTTGAGAAAAAAAAAAGATAAAGAAAGAATCTTAGATATCCTTAGATGTCTTACTTAGCAACAACGGAGTAGGATCCACTGTCAGTCAGTTTGGCATCCTTAATGGTGATCTTGTAGACCTCATCAGACTCCTTAACGATCTGAATGCGTTCTGAGCTCTTGATCTCCACGCCATCCTTGTAGAAGGACACTTCTGGAGCAGGAGTGCCTTCGATTTCGATGGTCACAGTGTGGGTGGCAGATACCTGTAGAAATAGTGTTTTGTAATTTTCATAAACAAACTTTAATGTCGTAAAAAGATACCAAGTTTTAGTCAAGACTTTACGAAGAAATGTTTCGAATTGCCTAAGTATATCAACAGGGTGAACATGATGAATGCGACAGTATTTCTCCGATCAGATAGGTTTACCTATCACTTCTCAGTGGTACTTGATAATGCAGATCTATAGACTTCATAGTTATTGTGTACTTCACAGAGTGAATGGTGAAATAAAAATAAACTAACCATGCACGTCTGATTCTCAATCTTCTTCTTGATCTTAGGCGCAGCTTTGACGACCAGATGCAGTGTTGTTGTGTCCTCTCCAAGCTCGTTGGAGGCGGTCACGTGATATACGCCAGCGTCTTCGCTCGTTACGTTCTTGATTACCATGGACATGGTCTCATCATCTTCATAGAGGAACCTGTCAATTTTGAATGTAATAAGTGTATTAGCTGTTGACTATGTCAAACTTATACTCATGCATTACGTAGTATACCTATCGGGGAAGGTCTAGTTGGGATTGACGTTGACATACATCACATCAATTGAAATTATTCTGAAGATTTCGAGGTTCTCCAACAAAAAGATACTGGGCGCGGAGCCGAATGCACAAACGCTTCACGAAACTATGTGAACGAATCGTGAGTACTGAAACGAAATATATTGCAGGAATTCTCAGTTTTGCTCTCGAATTGCTATGATGATTTTTGAAAGCTTAATTGACGTTCTGCTGGTGATGATAGTTAATGATATGATAAGAAAAGATAAGGAAGTTCATCACCATCATCATATCAGCCCATTTATCGCCCACTGCTGAGCATAGACCTAGAAGAGAGCTTCTAACACGCCAATTTTCCCGGTCCTGGACTATTCTCATCCAGTTATGACCCGCAATTTTCCGGATGTTGTCGACCCAACGATGCCAGGCATTTCTTAATTAAGAGGAGGTTGACAAGTTCTGAACTGAAATAAGAAATGGGTTTTAGTATTCTTCTTACTTGTGTCTAGCATCAGCTTCCACGACTTTCCCTTCCTTTTTGAACACGATCTCAGGTTTGGGGAAGCCCTTGCATGTGAGCTCAATCATGGCGGACGCTCCGATGGACACGATAGCTTCTTTGTGTTCGATCACCAGTTTTGGCTTCTCTGGCTCGCGGTTGAGGACGGTCACGGCACCTGTTGAGCAAATAGGATATTTGAAAATGGGATGGGTAGACGACCGGTCTGGCCTACTTAGCGCGTAGTGATCCTGCCTGCTAAGCCGCGGTCCCGGGTTCGAATCCCGGTAAGGGCATTTATTTGTGTGATGAGCACAAATATTTGTTTCTGATTCATGGATGTTTTCTATGTATATAAGTATGTATGCTTAGTTTGGGGCTAGGTTGATCTGTGTAAAGGGGGACCCCCCCAATATTTATTTATTTATTTACTCCAGGTTAGCCGCCGTCGCATCGCCTATCATCCATACTTGATTGACGTCGCCCACCTAAGACACTTCCATACAGGTCGAAGGTTTGATTTTGTCGCGCCGCGTCGCATCGCCGTCGCGTGCCCGTTGTCCACGTGATCCATGGCGTTAGATAGTTTGGGAATCACTGTATTAACTCATGTTATTGTTATGTTTTTGCCTCAATAAACGATTTTCATTTGTTCATTTTTTTTTCAGATACCAGAGGCAGATTTAAGACCGCCAGTTTATTAACTGGATGTAGTTACGCAATAACGTTCCAATCCATCTGAAATTCTTATTGAAATGAAAGACTTTTGTTTTTCATAAAAGGTCTAAAACTAAATGACAATTTCATGTGGATTGGAACGTTATTGCGTAACTACGTCCAACTGTTCTTATCGTTCTTGACTTTGCATATTTCGTCATACAGCCATATCGTTTTTCCATGATCCCAGGAAAGGAAAGACGAAAATGCAGACGTGCAAGTTGTGGAAAATATGAAGGTTATAAATTTTACATTTTATTTACCTACTTACATAAATGTAAAGTACTCTGTAAGAAGCTTACTGCAACATACCCCAGTGCAAATTTCGTAATTTTGGACACTGCCTAAGCGGAACATTGCCACAAAAAGATGTTATTTACAAAGGAGCTAAGTATTTAGGTTTTTTAGTTTTAATTTAGTTTTATTTGTAGTCTAATTTGTACCTATTTTATAAGTTTAATTGAATACATAATTAAGGAATTTACAAAGGTGTGATAAAAGGTATGTACCTTGGACAGTAAGTTCAGCAGAACAGGAGATGTTGCCGGTAGAAGTCTTCGCTACACAGGTGTAAAGCCCAGCGTCTTCAGGCTTCACATGCTGGAACACCAGCGCGAGAGAATCCTCATCATCTCCCAGCAACACCTGGTGAAGAATATGACATGTACAGTTTATAAAGCTATTGTCTTGTTTATAATGGACATAGTCTAGAATTTTTGTAGGAAAACAAAAGGCTATCGACACCTATCTAGAGTTTCGGTCATTTTATTATCTATATCGATATTTGTCAGAGGGCCGCATTCGTTCCTGACGCTTGTTAAAAAGCAGCGAACACAAACAACAAACACGAACGTGTGGAGAAGTGGTTTGCTTCATCATCAGTGTTTGTATTACACTGTTTACTGGTGAAACCCGATAAATCGAGATAATTTGTCCTTGAAATAACAACATTGTGGAAATTGCACATAGTTCGAATTTTAAAAACCAACTTGCTCAACTTATCGGGTTTCACCAGTATCGAAATGGATGGCGATGTTCGGATAAACTAGAACATTTGCCAAGGGTAGAGATGCTGTTTTGTGTTCGGTGTCGTTTGGCATGTGTTTGATGTTTATCACAAATACCAAAGAGTGTGGAGCAGTTTTTAGCTGTGTATGATAGGCAGGTAGTTGTTGTGTACCTTGAATCTCTCTTCAGGATCGAAGTCAACTCCGTCTCGCTTCCACGTGAAGGACGGTTTCTCTCCTTTGGCCAGAAGACCTTCGCCACCAGGCGCCAGTTCGAAAAAGATGTTTTTGTCATCTGGGGAAGAACATGTTATTGATGTCAATTAATTTGAATTGGATTTAATTTATGTGGACATATTATTCCCTGAATAGTGATGGTGGCATCTCGAAATGACAATACTTAAAGAAATAGAGGCGAGATCACGGATGTTCGCTAAATCAATAGAGATTTGTCGAACATTAGAGATTTGCTCAACTGCGAAACGTGTTCAGTTGTGCACGTCGTATTACAATGTCCAAACTACAACAAAGTTGAAACAACATCATTCTAGCATACATAGAAACTACAGTTTCTTTATTTACATTTTGATCCAGTTATGTTTTTGTCTGCAACTGAACAAAAAATGTCTTTAGAACATAATTAATGAGGCCTTACAGTCCTTAGATTCGAATCTTCATTCATGCAAATCGCATTACGTTGTAAAATCAGTAAGACAAGATACGAATCGCTATTCCAGTCATTAACGAACTATTAATAGTTGACGAAAATCAACAAGTGTCTAAATTCGGCGCCTTGTATATTTATAGTACAGACTCATAAACCGCTGGAAGCCGTCCAAATATCGTGAAAACTAGGGCTTACGGTGATTACAGTATATTATTTGCACATAGAACAGTTGCATTATGCAATACAGAATTTAATATAATTATTTTTGTTTTAAACAATATGCGATTTTGTTTCAGATTTTTCGACAAAAGAAAATCCAAATTTTCCGTTAGATATCAGCGATGATCAACTACAAGAAACCCTTCTCAGTACAGTTGCAATTGATGAAAATAAATCAAACAAACTGAAGTGATAAAATAGAAAATGTACTTACCGACAACAGTAACTTTGGCTTCAGTAGAGCATTCGCCATAAATGTTCATAGCACGGCAGGAGTAGAGGCCAGCATCAGAAGGAATAACATCAGCGATGACCAACTCGAAGAAACCCTTCTCAGCGCGGGTGCGAATGATGGACACGCGATCAGAGTCCGAGGTTGATTTGATTTCTTTACCGTCGCGGTAGCTATGGAGATAGAATAAAACGTAAAATTGTAAATACGATCAAATACAGAAAAAACGAATTCAATTCGACCTTAGATGGTAATAGTAAGACATAGTTAAGAGAAAATAATGGATCCTCTTACAAAAAATGAAATGAATGATTTTTCCTTTGACGGACAGTTCAAATTATATTTATTTATTTATTTATTTAATCTTTATTGAACAAAGACACACAATGTACAATAGGCGAACTTAATGCCATAAGGCATTCTCTACCAGTCAACCTTTAGGCAAAGCAGAGAAGTTGTAGGCGGTGCAAAATTACAAAAACAAAAGAACCATAATTAGGTACCTACTTTTAAGGACACAATGCATGCAACAAAAAATAATACAGAGGAATAAACATACACATATACGTGATATTAATACTAATACATAAAATTACATACATATAAGTATATATAATACATACAATCCGATGAGGTGCACAAAACAGACATACTACGAATTTTCTGAATTGCCAGCAAAAAATGTGTTGAGGGATTTTTTAAAAGTAAACCTATTCGGAGACTGTCTAATTTTGACAGGGAGACTATTCCACAGACGCGCAGCTTGAACAGAAAAGGAATTGGACATGTAGCCAGTACGGTGAGATGGTATAGACAGAGAAAGATTGCCAGAAGAGCGAAGTTGACGAACACGAGAGATACCATAGTACTGGAAGAAAGAATTAAGATAGACAGGAGACTGAGGATCATTAATAACAGAGAAAAGGGTACAAAGCATGCGAATATTGCGACGTATACGTATAGGAAACCAACCAAGTTTAGAGCGGAAAGACGAGATATGGTCGTATTTACGGAGGCAGAAGATAAAACGAATGCAGTTATTTAGTAAGCGGTCTAACTTGTTCAGGAGCTCCTCATTCAAATCCGGGTAACACACATCACCGTAATCGATTATAGGTAAAATTAATGTTTGCACTAATAATATCTTGGTTCTTACAGGTAAGAAGTGTTTTAGTTTGTTTAGGGCATGAAGAGAACCAGTAACCTTACGGCTTATCTCGGCTACTTGAGTCCTCCAACCCAGGCCACTATCCAGAAAGACGCCTAGGTCTTTTACACTTTGGCTGTAAGCGATAGGCGTGCCATAAAAGTATACAGGGGGTGTAACTTCGACTTTAGGTAGCTGACGGGTGCCGCCTATGACAATGGCCTGACACTTGGAAGGGTTGACAAATAGACCGAACCTCTCCGACCAACGCTGAATATGCAAGAGGTCCTGATTCAATTTGCCAACAGTAGCCGCAAGGTCAGCAATACTGCAGTGGTCATAGAGTTGCAGGTCGTCAGCGTACAGATGGTGCGAGCAGCGAAGGTCTAAAGTAATAAAATTGACAAAGATGGAGAACAATAAAGGTGAAAGAATACCTCCTTGAGGCACACCAGTGGCCAAATCACACCAATCGGATAATTTTTTATCGACCCGCACTGCTTGCTGACGCCCACAGAGATATGCCGAAAACCATTTTAGGCCACAAGGAGACACGTTGAGGTGCTCAAGCAAGGCAAGGAGAATCTCGTGGTCAACAGTGTTGAAAGTTAGAGAAGTCAATGAGGATGAGCACTGTGACCATTTGGTTCTCCATGCCGCGCCTGATGTCCTCGGTTACTTTGAGCAGTGCAGTACAAGTGCTATGTCCCGGACGAAAACCTAACTGGTAGGGGCTCAAAAGATTGTGTGAGAAAATAAATCTTGACATCTGTTTATGAGCCACAGCTTCAGCGATTTTCGATAGAAAAGGAAGTATCGAAATGGGTCGAAACTGGCTAACCAAAGATGGATTACTAGTTTTTGGCAACGGTAAAACGAAAGCTTTTCGCCAAAGTGCTGGAAATTCACCGTTTAAAAGCGAGGAGTTAATAATATCAGTCAGTATAGGAAGCACAGAGTCTAAAATTGACACTATCATGTGCCGACCGATATCATCACAACCTACAGCCTTGGATTTAATTGCCTTATACTGATAGATTTTTGTGGATTGGATCCTCTTCCTTAAACTACGTCCCATTTTTCAAAAAAGTTCGTAGGATCGTAGGTTTGCAAGTTTCCTACAAGTATACATATACGGTAAGTCGGAATTATATGATTTTTTCAAACTTTGTAATAAGTTCAAAAGCTGCTGAATTTAGCATTTTTAATTGCTGTTCTGAAAACACGGAAACTGAGAACAGAGCAGGTCAACTAAATCAAAAAATGAAGTCAATTGGCTTCCTTAGCCAAATTTGTTTTTTATCATGCAGAAACGTCTGCGAGCGATATTACATACTTTTAAATTAAAGGAAAAACCTTAGCCAAGTTGACTTAAAAGACGAGTATTAGAGGAGCTAGGTACTTACAACTTGACCTCTGGGTTAGGGTCTCCTTTGACCTTGACCATGAACCGCAGGTACGTGTTCTCCATGATCTCAGTGTCTTTCAGAGCCACGATGAAGTACGGGGCGTTTAGAGCGTTGCGCTCTCTGCGTTCCTCATCTGTCACTGTATGCATAAAACATTTATTGGTAGGACGAATTCAGAACAATAGAAATTCTCGCACTCACAAATTTTGTAGTAAAATAAAAGATGGATAACTTACGTAGCTAGCCTATTTATAGACAAAAAAACAAGCTCGACAAAAATCAAAAAGGTAATCACGGTCTATATCCCGGTCAATATAAGTCTAATGAAAATAACCGTGAATCATTCAAAACTCTATTTATAGAAGTCAACTAATAAGTAATTGTAAACTAATCGAAAATTTATAGACTTTCGAACTGAATCGCAAACAATAGAAAGGTACGTATACAATATCAAGCCGAGATTATAAAGGTATTCACAATTTGGATTCTGAAGAACATTAATAACTCAAGAAAAAAAACAAGAAATTTAATATTCACGTTGGACAGGTGCAGTCAAATTGTCTAAGAACAAAAATAGTGTCCTCCAAGGGTGCCTGTATGGTTAATCTACTAAACATAATTTTAATACTGTTTACAATAATATAAGTGCCGGCAACATTCATGCAAACAACTCCGGTGAAAATACAGGAAAATTATAACAGTTTACAGTTTCTAAATACTTGTTATGACGCGTACGATGTCTTATTTGGGTGTATTGCGATGGCAACATGCAGAAATATGAATGAAGTTTCAGAAATAGTAACTTACAAATAGTAATATATAGTTCTCGAAATTTATTTGGTATGAGCAAATTCATAAAGTAAAAGGTTCTGCAAAAACAGTGAAGTAAAATTGCTGTTATTGAAATTTGTGTTTATATTGAATAATCTTGAGTGTGTGTGCTTGAGTTGCCTTTTCTCTTTTTACTATAGTGTCATCAGGACATTTTTGCACTTAAAATCAATACACAAATTGGTACCAATTTGCTAAAAATTTCAACATTATCAACTTGCTCAAACCCATAGAAAAAGAATCAAAACTTACACTGAGAGACGACCAACTGCGCCGTGCAATGCGAGTTTCCCTTAGCGTTCTCCGCCCTCGCCGTATAAACTCCCGAGTCATCCTCCATGCAATGCAGAATCTCCAGTTTATGATCATGAGCCTCGTTGGTGATGTTCACTCGGTCCATGAGACGGTCCGTCAAAGGCTTGTTGTCTTTCAACCAAGTGATTTTGACGGCTTCGGATGAGCGGAGCGAGCATTCGAAGGAGGCATTTTCGCCGGCTGAGGACAGATAATGGTTAGGAGAGTCCGTACGGGGTTGTCAGAATGGCTGATGTGTATTTACACGTATTGTCTTATCATCAGATATGTCTAAAGAAACATTGTTCATAGACATCTGAGTACGGTTCCTGTTTAAGAGGCGTTAGATCGTTTTCAGACCTCTATGAACTTCTTTCTGTATTATAAGTCTTTGATTTTCATTGTTTGTATCAACGAACATCAGGAATTTTTGATTTTCTCTGCAGTTTCCTTTTTATTATTAATGTACTATTTTTTTAAAATACAAAGACTACTTATAACTACTCAAAATCAATTCAATTGATGTTTGTGAAGAGAGTCAAGTCTTTCACATGTTTAACCGTACGGACTCTTAAAAAGAAGAAGACTACAAAGCGTTAGTAAATGTGTTGTGTATGTCAGTATCTAGAAGCGTATGTACAAGCACTAGTTGTGTGTCTACGACTATTCTACTGCACTAACGTGTATATACCACTTACGCTCAATATTCTGGCCTTCTAAAGTCTTGCTGAATACCGGTTTCCCGTCCTGAGATTCGGACTTGATTACCCTGCTTGTTTGTAATTCTCCAGTGCTGATAGACCCATTGGCGATCTTAGAGTATTTGCTTTCGCCGTTTCTTGCGGTTTCGTAGCTGGACTCGATGGTAGTTTCAGTCCTGCTGCTGCCGTTGCCGAGGCCATATTTGGCAGCGATGCTGTCGAGTTTGCTGGTGGACTCGGACTCTATTTCATATTTGCTGCCTTCTACGCCATATTTACTTCCTTCTACGCTATATTTGCTTCCTTCTACGCTATATTTGCTGCCTTCGGCGCCATATTTGCCCCCTTCGATGGAGCTGGAGTATTTGGCAGACTCATAGCGAGAGCTGCCCTCGATTGAGCCGCTCTCGCGGCGAGAGTAGCCGGAGCTTTCGTAGGAGGAGGATTCATAGCGTCCTCCGGTTGATGATAGTTTGCGGGAGCTGCTGGAGTATTCTGAAAGAGGTTGGAGAATTTTAGTTTATTTGAGGGAAACCATTAATTAAAATTTCAACACAGGAAAGCACATAAATAACATATAAACCTACCTCCAGACAGCCGCGAACTGCGGGTATATCTCGACATTTCGTCTTCTTCTACAGTTTGGCCGTTTCCGTTGCCTTCTTCAGTAGCAGTAACGCCACCGGCGGCGTTTACTTCTGCCTTACTCTCAACAGTGGCTCCTTCTTGAACACTCTCTCTAACGACAGTCTTCTCTTCTGATTTTTCTTCAGATTGTGCAGAAGTTTTCTGGACGGATTCTTGTGTTTTTTGTTTTGATGATATTACAGATTTCTTAACTAGGTGACTAGATGATGTTGTTTTTTGTTCATCTGTGGTCGCTTGTAACGATGTTTTCTCAACGCTAGCTTGCGCTGAGTTAATTTCGACAACCGATTCCTGTGACGATCTTCGCTCAGAGGAAACTACTGATTCTTGTGATGATTTTCGTTCAGCAGAAACCACCGATTCCTGTGATGATTTTCGTTCAGCAGCACACTTTTCTGAAGTTTTTTGTGACGCAGAAGTTAATGAAGATTTTCTTTCAACTACAGTTGCCTCTGACGACGTCTGGTCAACTCTGGAAGCTTCTGCTGACAAAACTGATGATTTTTGTTCGGCAGATGATGAAGATTGAGCAGATTGCTGTTCAGAGCTTGCCTCGTATGAAGAGTGAACAGTTGATTCAACAGTTGAACTTTGAACTACAGTTTCGTGTGAACTCTCCTCGAGTGATGTCACGCGTACAGATGATTTAGAAGTGACTGATGATTCAACACTTTCTTCTATAATCTCTGCCTTACCCGCCTTCTTAGCAGTTTTGACTGACTCGCTAACTTTAGAACTTTCGTGGCTCACAGATGATTTAGTTTCTAAACCTGATGTGAGTTCACTTTGTGCGCTGGTGATTTCTTGTACTTCACTGAGAAGTTCGCTGGTTTCGGTCTTTGAAAGTTTTTTGGCTACCTCGCTTTCTAATGATGCCTTTCTCTTTGCTTTTAGTTGTTGAAGAGATTGTTCTCTAGTGAGAACTTCTTCAACTTCTATATCTTCAACCTTTGATTGCTTTTCAGCTTCGACTTTGGACCGTTTTTCTCGGACTTCAGCTGCTTTAATGTCTTTAGCGTGCTCTCGCTTTTTCTTCTTCTCTTCTGCTGGCTCGGGAGAAGTGGCTTGAGGAGAAGCCGCTTGCGGGGAAGCTGCTTCTGGAGAAGCTACTTCTGCTGGAGTAGCTGCTTCTGGTGTCAAAAGTTGTAAGTCATCAGCCGCGTGTTCGGCTAATGCAACTGAAAAAGAAAAAAAATCTACTAAGTAAAATACCTTAAAATTCAACCAAACTTGACTCTTGCAATAAGGGTTATTGTATTGATGATGTTTAATTTAACTGTTTTGGACCCACGAGAAAAAAAACACCTATCTAAATACAACATGACATTGTAACAATTTGTATTAGTGAACTTACCAACGTCGCTGATATTCTGCAAGATCTCCTTCAGCCAGTTGTGCTTAACCTGCTCCTTGTGGGCCGCTAAAGTCACGGAGAGCGGCGGCGATTTCTGGTGGAGCTTGAACTTGAGCGGGTCCGCTGAAAGGTCGTCTACCTCGACTTCTGGTAGCTGGAAACAAATATCAGAAATATAACATCCTTACCATATAATATTATAAATGGGAAAGTATATATGTGTCTGTTTGCTTGTCGTCAAAACGGAGCGACAAATTGACGTGATTTTTTAATTAGAAATAGTTGACGGGGTGAAAAGTGAAGTGACGTAGGCTACTATTTTTCTCTTTCTAACTCCCGATTTCCCTAAAATAGGGGAATAAAAGTTTGTATAGAGTATTCCGTAATTTTAGAATTTAACGCGAGCGAAGCCAAATTAAGTTAGGTTTTGATCCCCTATATGATTCTTCTTGTTCCGCAAAGACGTTACATTGGTACTGAATTTTAGTTTGCGAAAGTAACGATGTGACTGTATAATTTTGTCACCATGAAACGAATCACTTCAAACTCGGTAGAGAACTCTTACCAAAAAGACTGATTTGAAGTAACTAACTACACCTACTATAAAAATAAATATTAGGTAATGCAAGGTTCAGTGACTATCAACTGGATCAAGAAAGAAATGAGATTGTTGACTTTCCCACCGCAAACGAGGATTACGATAGTGATATAACTGGCGACTTGGCGTTGGTCCAGTTGCGGTTAAATCAGAAAACAGTTGGTATTGAAGGTTTATTGCTTTGAGAGCAATTATATTTTATACATCACAATGAACTTTACGAAGTTCCCGATATTATACTAGTAGCAGGGGGAAATTAGCTAAAATTACGGCATAATTAATGGAAGGTTTTTTTAAATTGAAATATGTACGTTATAGACCGAAGTTATTTTTCATCAACCCTCCCCACTCCTCCCTCCTCTGCGTCACCCCTCTACCCTCCCTTAAAGTGCCGAAAATGCGGTTTTTCTCGATTTCTGACAAAACTGTTGAAGATACAGAAAAAGCGCGTAGGAACGAAGTAATCCTTAATAAATTTACTACAAATCATTCATTAACACTTTGGTTCTAGCACTTATAGTTTACGCGTGATCCGTCACGAAAGTTGATCCTTTGCTGCAATCTTCTTTAGTGAATGTTAAGTTTTCGCCCAAAATGCATACGAAATCGTCGAAATTTGTTTGATATAACTAAAATATTGTAACTCATGACTAAAATAAAATTAAGGGGGAAAAATCACTACCATGGGTGGAATTTCCAATATGTCTTTGAATTCCAGTAACTATTTAAGACGTAATATTTTCACGGTAGTAGTCGCTAGGAGTACCATTGATCTATATAGTGTATCTATGACTGGGGATGAGCTTTTGGTAGCTGTGGGTAGAGCCCTGGAGTATCAATCCAGTAGCCGTGAGTTCAAGTCCCACCCATGGTAGTGATTTTTCCCCCTGAAATTAATTTTCAGTTTATAATATTTTAGTAATATCAAACATATTTCGTAAGCAATTTGGGAGAAAACTTAACATTCACTAAAGAAAATTGCAGTAAAGGACCAACTTTCGTGATGGATCACGCGAAACCTATAAGTGCTAGAACCAAAGTGTCAATGAACGATTTGTAGTAAATTTATCAAGGATTACTTTTTTCCTACACGCTTTTTCTGTATCTACAACGGTTTTGTCAGAAATCGCGAAAAACCGCATTTTCGGCTATTTAAGGGGGGGAAGAGGGGTGACGCAGAGGGGGGAGGGATGGGGAGGGTTGATGAAAAATAACTTCGGCCTGTAATGTACATATCCCAATCAAAAAAAATCTTCCATTAATTATGCCAACATTTTCATACATAACTTTCCAGAAGCAACGGACTATAGGTATAGGTATACAAAGTAGATTTGGTTTATACAGTGCATGAATTGCAGCAGATGGCAAAGTTATAGCTTCGAATTGAAGACTTTCATTTTATTTACGTTCATGAGTCATATAATGGTTTGTTCAAAATAGCATGAGAGTTAATGCGTTCTCATGAATACGTGTATTTGTGTACTTAACAACATGATATTAACGTTAGAGACTAGAATACAGAATTGAAGATATCAAGATGAACAGAACATAACATGAATAATATTAAAGAGTCTTATTGTCGCTACGAAAATAAAATTAATGGTAAAACTAGCTTTTATGCAAAAAACATCATCAGATCAACGACTTACCTTGACAATATCTTTAAGCACGAACACAGATCTATCATCAGAGACCCTCTTGACTTTGCAGATGAGAATCCTAGCCTTGAAGAGGAAGAGGTAGCGCTCCTTATGCTTGCCGTCGGAGTCGGTGACGGTGAACCAGTCGTGGGTGAGAAGGCGGCCGAGCTTGAAGATGTTACCACGGTAACCTGGAATGAAGAGATTGAGGGCTTTGATAATGCTTTTGTAATGGATAAACGCGATATGTAATAAATAAATGTTATTTTCAGAAAAATTAGCAAAAAACGCGAATAAAGATAATAAGCAGGGAGCGTACTTTCATGCCGATGACATTAATCTGACGTCACGCTCCGTATAGGGTGATTCCAAATAGTTTTATTGTAAATTATTAATCATTAGTCGTCAATCATTTCAATCGTGTACAAATTACTTCAAATACAGTAGTCCATTTACATGTGGCATAAATAATGCCTACTTGAAATGTGAAACGTGAATAAAATTATTTGATTTGTTTTTATACATAAATTCAATTAAATAGTATTATTAACAACACATTACAATAAATACGTAGAAAAGAGAATTCCTCTCTAACGTAAGGCACACCATCCTTCTTGCATTCATTACCATGCAAAGAAATTCATAACTTAAAATGATTAATGACTAATGATTAACTATTTACAATAAAACAATTTGTGATCACCCTATTTATGGAGTGTGACGTCAAATTGATGTCATCGGCACGAAAAGTACGCTCCCTGATAATAAGTAATTAGCCGTAGGAGTCTAGGAGAAGCATTTATACTTTTCGAAACAAGTCAGCAAATTAAATACGTCTGATTCCACTGCTTGAGTTTGAGTCTATGGTGCTCAAAAAGACAGCAAAATGAGTTTGAGAGAGGATTAGAAGTCCTTTTTTTTTACTTTTCTTGTGGATGCTATGTAAGAACTTACTTGGCTGGCTCGAAAATCCAAAATAACTTTTGGTCTCCAACAACACGCGATAACGGTCAAGACCGAGAAAAGCGGCGTGCTTTTGACGCCACCGTTGACCTATATTTTGTCTTGACCGTTATCGCGCCAGCTTTCGCCGACGCCGAGCTCACGGTGGTCTACCTCTACTCTATCCGCCTGACGAAATTTTGGGTGAACAAGTTGACCAACAGGACGGCGTCCATTTTGTCAATGTTTATTTTTTGTCTGTGTGGGTTTGTAAGTAAAAATTTTAAATAAAATATTAGTTAAAAATTTGAAGTAAACTGTTTCATGTTTGATTACCTTCGATGCTGGCAATAAACTTGTTGTCAGTGGCGCGGTTCGGGACGCCAAGGAAGAGTTCTAGAGCCTTCTGGAGGTCCGTGCAGTCTTCGCCGAGGCGTTTGGAGTATTTTACTAGCTCCTGGAAAGATACATTTTAGAGTTGAGTCAAAATTCAAGGAAGTTAATGCAAAATTTGGTACTCTTTTGCCCATACGGAATCTGATATCGAAAACATTTAACAAATTTAAACTATTTCTTTATTGATTTCTTTAGTCGTTTTTCTCGATTTGTCGATTATAATAGCTGTTTCACAGAAAGTAAGTAATTTCAAACTCGGTGTTCGTGATTTACAGCAAATAAGATAAAGCAGCAGTAACATTTATAAGTTCAAACACAAACTAGAAATCCCGATATCACTTTCTCTATACTTAACATTAATGTGTTGATAAAGAATTAGCTCATAATGATCATCCTCACTCTATTTAAAGCCATTGTTTCTCATAATATCTCTAAAACTCCGACTCACACCAATTCTCATACATCCAGGATCAAATTTAATCCAAACATATACACGAATATCGCGTACGGCTCGTTACTAAAGAGATTTGTGGCTATTATAATAGGTCAACGACTTTGTTACGCTCAGGGCCTAACCAAGAGTACAATTGCGAACGAAACGCTCATCGCAAATATTATATACATGGAAGGGTTTCAGCAGAATCATAGGTATAGGTATGTCATCCGTCATCCTGTATACTCATGAAGCATACCTACTGTAAACTCAAAGAAACAGATGTAGCTATTCCATTCGATATATATATTATTATTTAACTCTTTGTTCATTTTTAATCTCAGCAAAATTGAATTTTCCAATTATTCTATTAATGCTCAGTGAAATTAAATTTTAATGTCCACTCATGAATGTGTGTTTATATAATTAATACTTCTAAATTTTTTGTTGCATGTATTTTTTATTTCTGAATGTGTGTCATTGTATGCTGTAGGTACCTATCTAGCTCTGTCGCGCCAATACGCAAGAGCGATAGAGCCAGATTATCGTGAGCGTTCGTGCATTTGGCTACGCACACTGGTATGCAATTTGGCAGTGTTTGTTGACAAATTGTGAACAAGGTATTACGGGTAGTTGTATAACAGTTGGGTGGTCATTATTTTAACTGATGCTGCTAAGGAATGTGTACTTGTCTGGTATGCGGGATAAAGTGATGATGTTGCGGACATGTTGAGCGATATTATGACTGCAATTCATAATGTTTAGTTAGAATTTGATACAGTACAGTTATCAGCATCAACAGTATGTAAAAACTTAACAGAAAAAGGGACTTTCCTATTTTAAAGAACCATAATTTTCCACAATCTTGTGACATATAAGGCAATCGGTGAATATCTGCATTTGAAAAAGTAGAATAGAATAGAATAGATTAATTTATTAATTATAAAAACCCAATATAAATTTGTATTACATCAAACTTATAAGTATTTTATACAATTATCGTCAAATATGGCAATTATGTACATATCTACAACTACATATTTACATTAGATATTACAATAAGATTTACATCTTTTAGTTTATAGGAGTACTACTATTTATTTTAATTTAAAACCACGTCAAATTCAGAGTAGTCATTATTGAGGTACTCCTTAACGCTATACAGTGTGCAAGATAATAGCAGCGATTTCAGCCGTGTACGGAATAAACCCTCCTGCTTGATATTTTTTATGTGGTAAGGTAATTTATTATAGAGTAAGTAAGTATTATGTAAGGAAGTCATGTAAAAATATAATCATTTTAAATTAAACACATACCTATTGGAAAAAGTTTTATAAGTTGAAAACGTGATCTGCCAAATTGTTATTTTGGCAGCAAAATTACGTCAGTCAGTTCTAACAATACATATCGTACTTTGAAAAAATCTCGTATCTCACGCTGCTCCTCAAAGTTAAAACGCAGTAAGTCTATATGCATTCAATACATACTTACTACCATTTTCTTTTCATTGACAGACGAAAACACAAGTTTTTTTTTAAAGTAGTGACGATATGTAGGTATAAACAATTGTATTATTTTGCACACTCGAGGATGCCGCATCCATTCCATCCTAGTACGTGTTATCTTATCGTCCGGCCTCGTACATCGCTGGTTGTGTGGTGCAGTTAGTAACTCACAAATGTTCCGAGCGTTTAGCGATAACTAATTTTGTAATGAGTTTCTACCCACTAGATTTATTTAAAATAAAATAAAAACTTTTTTGTGTAATGTGTACACTGTATGCTTAATCTTAGTTTTGTGAAATGTAAATTTTCTCATGTAAGTGAATTATGTAATTCTTTATGAGAAATAAAGTTCTTTAAACCAAAAAAAAAATTATTTTCAATAGTCATTCAGTAAAAACAGAGTCGAGCTCACAAACATCTTTACAAACCAACAATCATATAAATGTATACATGACCATATTATCATCGTTTTAGAGACGTGTAAATATATTTTTGGCTTGAAAATATGTTTTTCAACTCAAACGTACTTAATATTAAATTAATATGCAGAAAACTTATTTACAGAAAGTCATTAGCTATGCAGTCGTTCGAACTTGATGAGGTGTCAGGTGCATCGTTAATTATAATGTCAAAGTGTCGTTTATTGTCGTGCCAGAACACTGTGAAATCTGTATTGTGCTCAACACCTGTAGATAAATCATGTTGGACATATAAGACGCAAGCATTATAACTTGTGTGTAGACATACTAAATTCTCTGCGACAGTTATACTATACAAGGAAATGCTTAGTTATAACTAATGACTAAAGAAGCAAAGTGAACAAAAAAGAATAGGGTTGATCTCGTATAATTAAATATGAATTTTACGACACTATTTTGAGGTACAGTGGGTGTACTAGAATACAAAACAAATCAAGGTAAATACTGTAAAATGGATAAAAATTGTGATTAATTTTTACTGTAATTTGTATATTTTCTCTCAGAAATGTCTTACAAATAATCACCATTGGTACTGGAACTGGTGACGAATATTCGATGAAACCTAAAACTTTAAAGTAGACTGCTAAACGAAACTACAGATGGTAATACATTATTTACCATGAAATACTAAAATTTATCCTACTAAGTTCTGGAAGCATTTAAATTTTGCATTTAAAATGAGTTTTGGAATATGTTCAAAGTACAAGAGGACTGAGGAGGTTAAAGTAGAAAAAGTAACGGCGAATCCCCTAGCATGCTACGTGATGCGAATGGATGGAAGTCATGTGACGAGAAAGGTATTGAATGTAACGGAAGGGGAAAATTGAGGAAAAGGTGGACTGTATGTGTGAGAGATGATATGAAACGAAACGAGATTAAAGATCTCACAGAGATGTAAGAAAGAGGAAGATATGCTACTACACCGATCTTAAATGACGGAAAGCGAGTGATGATGAAACCAATATAGCAATTAATGATTTTATAATTTTATAAACCAACCCGCTGGATGGACAGCGTTAAGAAGGCCCACTAGGGATTAACACAGGCGCCTATAATTAGGAAGAAGATCGTGCGGAGTGGAGAGCTTTGGTGCGAAAAATAATGACCTCATGTGGTCGTGACCCTCAGCCATCAGGAACCGAGGAAGAAGAAGAGAGAATTTTATAAAGTCCGTTATTTTTTTCCTTTCTTCCTAAATAAAAACACAGTAATAGTATGGTGGAGAAGGAGGCTGGCGCAAGTGAACTAGGTTGGAAGGATCTGGAATTAGTCGCCCAGGATCGTGAAAAGTGGAAGATTCTTCTAAGAGGCCTATGTTCCCGATGAGAGATGACAGGATGACATCATCATCACCATCATCATCATCATCATCATCATCATCAATAGTACGAACCTTGAGAAGAAGCTGGTAATCGTTGATCCGCTGTATCGGTAGCTTGAGATGCTCGGTGATGCCCTTGTCGTCACCAAGGTCGTCAGCTAGCTCCTGGAAATAAATATCACAATTAAAAATATATAATACATATACGAAAAAATCCAATATGGTGAATAGGGTCTTTCAGGATAACGCGCAGATGGCATGACACCATGACACGCGTCTTCAGTAACGTCACAAGTTTTATCTTTCAGTTTTAAACGCATTGAAATATTAAATACCTAAACCACAGAGTAGTAATAGAACAGAGTGAGTCTCACTGAAGACCGGCTGTGACCCAACAATGGCGGACGTTTTTTTTTTAATTCTATTTTGTGGCTTGGTGGCGACCTTTCAAGCCAGCAATGGCAGACGGTTTGCGATGTGCAAACACGATTTAAAATCAAAATAATTATAATTCAGGTCAAAAGAAAATCAATTTTTCACTTAATTTATCAAAAATTAATTATTTTACTTGAAATTTAGAAATATCTTGTTTTTAACAAATAATAATGACTCAGTGCGCCTTGTGCAAATACTATTAAAAAAAATACTGGTCACACTCTTGTTTTGCAGTTTGTTGGTTTACGATTATGAACATTAATTAATATTGTGATTTTACGCATAATAACGTGATAAAGTATTAATTTACGCATGAAAAATTGCTCCATATTTTTTTTTCTTTCGATTGTTGTCATTTTTATACAATTTGACAACGCATGTAGGCATATTTTCTTATTTTTCTGGAGATGTTTTCGCCAAGGGCGCCTCGATCCGACTGACGGGAGATTAGTGGATGAGGTCATAGACAAAGCTATCAATGTGGATGATGGAATCACAGGTTTTTCTTCGGAGTTATCCGTCCATAGAATTATAGGTTCATGACCTAAACATGTTAAAAATAAAGTTTGTTCATATACAGAGAAGAAGAAAAAAAAAAGAAATTTATTAGTTGCCTAACGTTTAGAAATAGAGGCGAAAATCTGAATGCGATCTGCTGCCATACTTAGGAATAAATAAAAAATAAATTAAAATGACATTAAATGATCCTATGCCTCAATACGATTATAATTTTCTTTAGAACCTTTGATGATAAATAATTAAATGACGATGTACGTATATTTTAAAGAAAAATAAAAAAAAAGATGATTCCACTCTGCCCAATCTTATAAAATGAAGATAGCGCCTTTCGACTTTCAGTTATCAAATACCTAGTTTATATGACGCTACTGTCAATTAATTTACCTAAAACATAAGTTCCACAGTCAGTAGTTATTAAGATCAGTTGATAAACATTACAGAATTTGGAACGTCCATCCGTTTCAAAAATAATAACTATCAGAACCTTGACAAAGAGCTACGGATGCCGTCTAAATTCTGGGTCATCACCACATTTCACAGTATTTTATATTAAAACTATTTCATCGATGTTAAAAATAAACTGAATATTTACATGGTCACCAGTTATTAATAAAAGACATCAAAACATATACCTGGCCATGATTTTTCGTTTAAAGCACCGGTCCCACCAAAGCGATAGCTCTCGCTTAGAAACAAAATAATTATTAGTCGCGCATGAAGTAAACAGAGAGCGAGCGAGCCTAGTTCATCTCTCGGCGACTAACTATAATTCGCACGCGCTTTCATTGCGTATCTCTTATTTACAGAGGAACGACTATATTTTGTTAGTTTTTTTCACCGATAGCTCATCGCTTACTAGATTTTGGTGGGACCGGGGCCTTAAAAGCATGAACCTATTTTTTTTTCCTAGCCTATAATTGTGTCCCACTGCTGGGCAAAGGCCTCCCCTTTCTTCCGCCACTCATCACGATTTGCCGCGTGCTCCGGCCAGTCGCTGCAAAATGCGTCGAGGTCATCCCGCCATCTTTTCTTTGGCCTAATACCTCTGCCCCGGCTAATCTGTGGTGTCCAGTCGGTAGCCAATTTGGCCCACCGATCTGAATGCATTCGGCAGACATATCCTGACCCACATCTACAATACCAGTTTTACCTAATAAACCTATTAGTAACTTTTATTTATTTGACAGTAAACTAGGTGTAAGGTCTTTGACAGCGGTAATAAGTAAACATGTTAACCTTTCAAAATTCAGTTAGGTACCTACTGGTACACTAAACTTGTATAATAAATAATAGCATTAGACATCTTCTACCACCGATAACTTTTTGACTTGCTATTGCTACAATTAAATACTAAGACATGTTTTCGTTTTTGTTTTCATTTGTCACGGTAAATAGATAGGATGTTACCTATTTCAGCTTGGCTAATAATAATTTTTATTTCCAAAATATATTTCTTGTTATTATGACACGACTACTTATGAACACATAACTTTTTATTATTCTATTATTCGCAATAAAACTAAAAGAACAATACAGACGACATTCCAACAAATTCAAATATAATACAGCTGGCATGAAATCGTAGGCGAGATGCATCACAAGCTTAAAATATTCTATTATTTGCGGAGCAGATATTCATAAAAGCTGCGTAATGTCAATACTGTAATACATTTGTTATACAAGGGAGCAAAGTTGTATTTTAATCGAGTGTGGAATTGCAACACGAACTAGCGAATGGATTCTAGGGTTGAACTGTGAGCGAGCGAATGTATTCTATGGTTGAACCACGAGCGAAGCGAGTGGTTCGAAAATAGAATCATGAGCGAAGCGAGTAGTTCAAAAATAGAATCCTCAGCGTAGAGAGTGTTGCAATACACACGAGTTAAAATAACTTGGCATCCCGTGTGTAACACATAACTTTTCACCTCACTAAAGCGAGGAAACACGCAATAAAAACAACTGGAACATAATTGCACAGAAATAAGTCAATTTGCGTTTATTACAATTTCCACGAAGCACCGACCGACACCACAAAAGTTTCAAATTAAGAATCAAGAAGAAAAATCTATTTCGGTGCGTGCTGTTTCACGCGTTTTGAGATTGCAATGTTACTTAAGGTGCGTTTTGAATAAGAACACCATTGTACTAAAAAAAGAGTCAAAAATACAATTTTTTGTACGATTTCAAGTGTCTTATGGTGAAATCATGTTATAAAATTGTTTGAATTTTATGTTTTTAGTCGGATACAATTCGATATGAAATTATTTTTGCATTCGCATCACATGATTTGTTAAGACAATTTAAGCACAAGGAGAAAATTGTCCTGTCTGGGACATGCCTTTAGAAGAAATTATATTTAAAAAAGTTACTAATGACACGTTCGGATTTCAAATATTCTTTGCACTCTTGTGGATAAAATGCGATTTTGCTATCTGTTTTTAAAGAATAAAAAAGTCCTTTCCGAGCTAGTGAGGTGAAAATTAAATAACCACCTACATGAAGTTTGTTTATGTATTGTTTTTCGGTTCAAAAATCACTTAATACCCAGTGATCAATCTAACAAATCGCTGGGCACCCTGATCAGACTATCAACCACATCATTCTGGAGTGCCCCCTAACTAAATACACAGGTCATATAGACGATTTTAAAACCTTGTCGGGCGAAGCAGTAGCGTACCTGGCAACGGCAAAAATTTAATTTGATTTAAGGTTCCATTGTAATCCAGTGACGTTGAGTGTATATTTATGCCATGCGATAAATAAATAAATAATTTAACAAAGCTTGATTCGGCTATGTGGACGTAATGGTAAGCACGATAATCTTATTACAATGTGGTTTTGGTTATGTTTTGGTTTAAATTTTTTTGTCATCCTTAACAAGAAGCTCGGACAAGTTGTCCATATCACTAAAAACTGATACGGTAACAATATGAAAGGAGTATTGCGTAGTAGTAGTAGATTAACATAAAATAATGTAAATATAAATTCACAACAAAAAAACCGTAAAATTGTTGATAAGAGAATAACTTTTTAACCCCCGACGCAAAAAGGACGGGGTGTTATAAGTTTGACGTGTCTGTCTGTTTGTCTGTGGCATCGTCTATCGACCCTGCCTGTTGCGCCGCGGTCCCGGGTTCGAATCCTGGTAAGGGCCTGGTATTTGTTTGCGTGATGAGCGCAGATATTTGTTCCTGAGTCATGGATGTTTTCTATGTATATAAGTATTTGTATATTATATATATCGCTGTCTGAGTACCTGCAACACAAGCCATCTTGAGCTTGACGTGGACTTAGTCAACCTGAAAGAATGTCCTTATAATATTTATTATTATTTACTATTTTCAACGCTCAACACCCTTGCAATTTCTTCACGCTTCTCATGTCCTAGTTATTCCCGCCTAAATATCATGGCGATAGGCGTGTTCCTACATTAGTTAATTGAACCAGCATTCGTCGGATGTCGGCGTAATTGCTTGGCGTCGGACCAGGCACCGATCGGGTGTCGCAATTTCACTTTCGTTTTCTCTTATTGATGCTGATGTTTTGTCATTGTCTGTCAATATTGTATGTACTTTTTCATAGATTGCTGAAAGCATGCCGAATAACTGACTTTTTTCTTTTTAATTTTGTTAATTTGCGTTATACGCAATACATTCACTCACGCCTTTTCTCCGGAGATAATCAATTAAGTAATTACAGATTCCCATTTGCTACGATACCGATAAACCACTTGCGCTTCATTAACTTTTATAACGTTCCATACACATGCTCATCGGTTTCGAGTACTTCTGACCTGGCCCTTCAATATTTCCTCGATTTGGCCGAGAAAAGTTCGCCTAAGTTTTCCACTTCCAACTGTCCCTACCGCTCTTTTCAGATACACTCCCTTTATTGCATTTACCTAACCGTCATTGACCTAAGTCACTTTGAATTAGATTTGATATTTGGAGTTGAAAACGCCTACAATACATGGATCTTCATGGAGCATCATACTTGAGATTGCCTTTTGTGATTAGTTTTCCCGAACTACTTACGTTGTTTCTCCTTCTTCGAAAAGCTTTTCAACTGTAGGTAGGTACTGATTTGCAATTATTATCTTAGTTAGGTATACTAATCATTAGATGTACCACGACCCTAAATAATGAAGTTTTATTTGATTTTATTAGGTATAACAGATGCAACATATCCTTGATGGGTGAACGACGGGTGGATAAACGACCAAAGCCTGGGACGACAATGATGTTTGCACACATAATTTTATTATATAAGATACAAAATAATGGTAGCCTGTCATTGGAAGCCAAGAATTATCGCGGATTGCGCGTCTTTTTCAATAGTTTTACTTCATTCGAGACAAGTTTCTTCCTATTTTCTATTTTCGATAACAGAGGTATAAGTATAATTGTTAGAGTGTTATGCAATCTTGTTTATTCAGTAGAAACAAGTTGAGTCACGTGTGGGATAGATATTGTTTGCCTTACAGCAATCCTACACGTGTGTTGTTCAGTGCTGTTTACGTAAACTGGCGCAAATTGGGAAGATAGGTACAGATAAAGTTTACGTAGGCTTAGTGGATTTGATCAGTTTCTAGGCTCTGTCGAAGAAAGTTATTGTTATTGAGAGCCGTCTTTTGTTGCTAGGGTAACTATTGTAACTTATTAATTGGAGTTTTCTTACAAATCCGTAATGAAACTAGTAAACGAGAGAAAATAAGAGTGACAATTTCACTTGAGGTGAAAATATCAAGCGGCTGCTTTCGGTAAAATCGAGCAGTTCATTTTGAATAATTTAAAAAGTTCACCGCAGTCAGTCCGATTCAAAGTTATCCTGTACATCCGGCTTACAACGGATTATACATCTTTGTTTTAGTATATTTTAAGTAAGTATTATGTTTTTATTAGGATTTGAATTAGAAATTTACTTTGTTGAGATATTTGAATATTATAAGATTTATAAGTTGAGATATGTGGAGTACGAGTATTACGTAGTCATCATCCACCTTGCGTTATATCGTCATCTACCAGAGCTCATAGGAGCCTGGGGTCCGCTTTGACAACTAATCCCAAGTTTTGGCGTAGACATTAGTTTTTTTTTATGCATCATACTAGTTACGAGTATTGTGTAGTATGAATGCATAATATTTTTGTAGAATTTGTCCACGAATGTACGTACAGTAAGTAAGAATGTAATTACTTAGCTGTAAAAGTAATTTAAATTTAACTTGAACTACTTTTTGCAATATACAAATTCAGGATTTGATGGTGACATAACTTTAGGCATTCATAGCAGGTATGCATAGGAAGTCAATGCGTTTAAAACAGCGTATTTCACCGTCAAAGCATGAAACATAACCCAACAGATCGCCGAAACGAATAATCTGTGCAAAAAGCTACAAAACGGCCGTAAAGCTCGCTGGCCGCGGCGCGTACGCACGCTTATAGATCACCTTGACATGATGGAAGCTGCTATCTCGTAATTAGACGCATAACAAACTTTAATAGTGATAACAAGTACCTATGCAAATTTAAGGATTCATGTCTAGAAGTCTCTTAAAATGTACGTATATTGATAAATTATAGAGATAAAATAGTTTTAGAGATAAAAGAGATAGTGAAAGTGAAGAAACTGACTTTAGACGAAAGTAATCCTCAAAATAAAGGGCGAAAGTGGGTCAAGGTCATCAGAAAAATGTTTGAAAGAACCGGCGGGAAACTTGCGAGAACCATGCGAAAACGCCCACACAATGACTAGAAATAAACCAGACGTAATGGTAACACTACACCGCGTATGAAATAGAACAAGTTACTAACGATCTGTCTAAGGCTTTCGATGTGGTTAAGCACTTGGGGTCTGCACTTTCACTCTTCACTTGTTTTGGAACACTTTTAAGCGGGGGTTGAAAAATGAACTTAGAGCATACCTGTGGGGGAGAAAGGGGGGTAACACACAATCACAGACACACACTTCACTCGTCGAGTGGTCGAAGGTCGCTCGCTGGAGCGAGGCGGTCGCGGGAACGGTGTCGTTGCGACTGGTCGGCTGCTGAAACGGCTGCGGGCCGACTAAAGATAGAACGAGGCGAGCATTTCTCCTGTGACGTGGTGCAAGGTCGCAAAACAAACCTTGGGGCATCCTTGCGGGTTCTTGAAGTTCAAAATTCGATAGTAAATATTATGGATAGCGATATTTCATACAACGTAACGGAACGGAATGAGGGCTTTTTTAGCGCTAGGTCTTTTTTAGGGTTTTACCCCTATTGTTTTAAATTTATCAATAAACAGTGGCGGTATTTTGATGATGTTACAATGATCAACGCTTCTTTATTATCTTAAAACATTGTACGAGTTACTAAAAATTAGCTTCGTTGATTTTAATGCTACTGTAAGTAATGTTATTACTTACTTACCGAGTTGATCCCTGAAGTTCAAAATAGCTTATCAGTTATAAAACATTATTTTTAGTTACCAGTGGCGGGGCGACATACAACTCGATTCACTACGGGTTCCCTAAAATTCTCGAGTATCCGTAGAAGTTCATAAAAAACAGATCCCGAAAACCCCCCTGGCTTTATCAACGAAAATTTTCACGCCACGCCACTGTTACCTACTAAACTGTCAACCGCTTCTTCGTTTATTTGGTTAGGAAGGCTGGCGTCTAGACTCGCCGAGTTGAATCTCATTAATTCGAATTCTGCATTTTACTATGAAACTGCATCCATTAGCGACGGGTCGATACGAATTCACTTTTTATTCTAAATGTATGGGAGGCTCGATTCGACGCGGCTCGATTCCACATACCGAAGTGGACGTCTTTAACAGAATATCGACCTAGTAACAGGTTGTAATTTTGGTTCTCCATATTTCTATTTCACTTCGCCGGAGTGGACAGAGAATGTTTTATTGAAGTTTCTGTGGAATACATACATATACATATAATCACGCCTGTATCCCATAAAAGGGTAGGCAAAGCATATGAACAACACTAAGTTTCTGTGCCACTCTTGGCAAAAAGGTGTTAAAATTAAAAGAAATTTAATACAAATTGTGTCTATGGAATAGGTATATTAAATACATGAACATTAGAAATGTGTTATTTCATTCATAGTGACCGTCACGTTTATTTCTTATGGTGTTGTGTTTATTACTTTTTTTAAGTTGACGAGCAATTGCGAAAAAATGCGCGTTCACGAGTATTTTCATCACTGACTCAGCATCCGTGACGACATGCCAACCCATGCTTTAATCCCATTCAAAACACACGTGAGGATCTCGAACACTCGCTATTTTTTATCTCATCATCATCATTTTTCCCTTTTCCCTTTATTTGGGCTCGACGCATCAGTAGATCTTCTTCCATTCCTCTTTATCAGTTGGCATTTCCATACGAATACCTAAATTTCACTTCACTTGTCTTTCACTACCTTTGCATCCATTCACCTTCATTTATTTACCATTCGTTTAACATTTATTATCTCATAACATTCATTAAACTTAAAATGGGGTGAGAAAGAATTGAGAAGCAGCAGAGACGTAATGTTTTCAGTTCCTATTTCGGTTTTTAGTAGTTGCAGTGTATAATTATTTTATTTTTTCTTGTGACTACATCTCAGTTATTATATAAGGAAAACCGGAATTGCTAGAAATAGTTTTATAAAAATTATAAGGCAATCTAAGGTATAAGATGGTCGCACGATAGGTAGTAGACATATATAATAAGGTGCCTATCAGTGGCGGCGCGTGAAAATTTTCGTTGGTAAAACCGGAGGGGTTTTTGGCATCTGTTTTGTATGGACTTCTACAGATACTAGAGAATTTTAGGGAACCCGTTGGGAATCGAGTTGTATCGACGCTCCGCCACTGGTGCCTATGTGTAGGATGATTTACTTTATGATACTGCAATTTGTCTTTTCCTTTGACCTGTGAATTAAATCTGTTTACTTCTAAATTGGTTAAGAGTCACTCTTAGACACAGGTACCTTCGTATTTCTAATATTAGTTGCGATTATGCAATTTCCAGATTTATGAATCAACTTTGGCACAAATAGCGCTTTACGTAAACATCATATTTATTCAGAATTTGTCTTTCGTCCACTTCTATTTATTTAGGTACTTGTCATTTATTATAGTCAACCTCACCGACGGAAACAACATTTTGTTAACAGTCTTATTTTAATTCCTCTCTGTTCTTTCAGTAGGCCTAGCATATGATGGCCGCGAGAGTATGTCGCCGCGAGATAGGTGACACGTCTTCTTCTAACTGTATTAATGACATAAGGACGGGTAGTCTATCTCGCGGCAATCATGTGCTAAACCCTGCAGATGTGAGACTTCATATCTGTTATTTTCTTCCTAGTACAGCTTGGCAGAATAGAATAGAAATGGACTTACTGTTCTCATACAGAAGTGACTCAACAGTTGCCACATGCAATACGGTGTACATTGACGGTAGTGATGTGTAAGTTGCGGAAACTTTCCAAAAAAATCTTAAGTTTCTTGAAAAATTCACGAAACTTTCACGAAAAATAAAGGGAATTTAAATTTATGAAATGGAAAGTTTCCCTCATACAATTGTCCATACAAAGTATAGAAAGTTTGTTTTCCTATGTTAAAATTTCAGAATTTTGGAAACTGTCTGTCTATACAACACATATATCGGTATCAGGGGGCCGATTTTTGAGTCTCACTGTCACTAAAATACCGGTTGAAAATGGTGAATTACCTATTAAATTCAGTGACAATTTTCTGAATTCGAACGACGTGAGACTCAAAAATCGGCCCCCACCGCAACTATTCTGAGCAAACAGTAGATAATGCAAACATTGACCAATTTTTTTAAACTCCTAAAGGCAACTCCCGTCAGACTGCTCTAAATAATTCCGCCTTATTTTGAGAAAGATCAACCTTAATAAGTACATTGTCTTGATATAATATCCTATGTACTGTGTACTTTGTATGTAATGATTAACAAACGAAATCAGAGCAAGTTTCTTGTCTTGTTATTCTGGGTATAACTGCAGACAAGAGTGATTGTGAAAACAAAATCCACCAATAACAGTTCTCGCAATGTAATGTTTTGGTGTCGATGTCAGGGAAAAATGCCAGTAAATTTACTAAATAACATAATTTATGCGTTTCACTGTGTATATGTGGACTGTGGACACTAATATAAGTAAATACATGTACCTGTATGTATAGGTATCTGTATTTAAAGTAAACCTAATATAATTATAAGGAATAAGAAGTGCTAAACCGCATAATATTGACTTGAGACCGGGGCCCATTTCTCAAAACTGATAGTTACAAGTTACAAGCGGAAGTCTTTTTCCAACTTGTCATATTAGACATTGACAACCACTTGTAAATTGTAACTTGTAGCTTCGAGAAATGGGCCCCTGTTATAATAAAACCAAATTATGGTTTAAGTATGTTTAGCACATTCTGCACCCTCTACCTTTGCATAATGATCTCTATTCTAAAGATAATGAAGTTTTTTACGTTATAGACGTTAAACTTTCGTGAGACATTCAAATATTTGATCAATATACAGTTGTACTCACGTAATTATACTTTTCAGTACAGATGGTGTTTTTTTACGCACTAGTGCGAGAAGTGGCTCATTATATGTGAGGTCGAAACTTCGGAGGGTCATCTGTACTGAAAAACGTCGTACGATACACGTGCTAAAAGGAAATTCGTAACTCGTGTCGATTTAAAACACTCCCTTCGGTCGTGTTTTAATTTATCGCCACTCGTTTCGAACTTCCTTTTTTACGCACTTGTATCGTAATGTAATGTACTTGTATCGCGACTGTTGCGACACGTTTCGGGTATAGGCATATAGGAGTGCTTGGTTTCTTCATTCTTGGTATCGATTAATTTGATATTAAAGGCAAAAAGGGACAAACCAGCCATTTTATTTTATTTTCTTATAAGAGTGAGTAAAGTTACCCTTTATACAGCATTTTTGTCAGTTGGCTCTATTCCCTAAAGTAAATGCAGAGGTTTTCTCTCGACATATAAGTATGCCACAAACGTTGGCTCATCTTTGGAATTCCGCACTGACCTTGCCAACAAATTCACTCATTAGGCTAGTATTAATATTACTGTTTTTGTCTTAAAAAACGTATTTTTTTTATTTTGATTTCCAAGCAAAACATGTTATGATTTTGCATTAATTTTGGCTTTTGTAATTACGTTCTTGGATAATATTTCGATGTTAGTTGTTATGTACACTGTACCTAAAGACATTTTCAATAACCCCGAATATCTATCACACTGCTAGATGACACCAAAATTATTATTGCCTTATCAACGATCATGACGAGTACTATCTCTTTCATTAAATTTTCTGACATTTTCATAATAATCATTTTACGTACAGTGAAATCTCTACTTTTGAATAAACAATAGACGCTTTCTGAACTCAAAGCTATAATTCAAACGAGCCATAGATAAACAACTGGAAGACCAGAACAGTATATCAGGTATCGTCGGTGAGAATGCCAAATCCGTTATGTGCTCGATTTTTTATTGACAAATAGTTACCTAGCAACAAAATACATAAAGTGTTATTTACTTTACTAAATCGCGCACATGAGGGATTTGGCATTCTCAACGACGGTATGTCTCTAAAGCAATTTTGACATCTAAATATATAAAAGAAGAAGCTGACTGACTGACTGACTGACTGACTGACTGACTGACTGACTGACTGACTGACTGACTGACATATCAACGCACAGCCGAAACCGCTGGTCCTAGAGATTTCAAATTTGGCACGTAGGTTCCTTATGTAGTGTAGAGGAGCACTAAGAAAGGATTTTCCAAAATTCACCTCCTAAGGGGGTCAAATGGGGGTTCAAAGTTTGTATGGGGAAACAAGATTAGTTTGACTATTTTATTCGAAAATTCACAGGAAGATTCCTTAAGACATATGACTAAATACGTGTTTCAGGTTTTTTGAAAATTTAACCCCTAAAAGGGTGAAAAGGGGGTGATAAAGTCAAAAAATCAATATGGGTATCGTTTTTATGGTTTATCGGGTCGCTGATCACGATAAATACAACGTTTTTAAAATCTAACGAGGCGGAAGTGAAATACCTTCTCCCCTGTTGTGGTGCAATGGGGTTTAAATATCAAAAATATATATAAAAGATCATATTGACTGACTGACTGACATATCAACGCACAGCCGAAATCGCTGGTCCTAGAGATGTCAAATTTGGCACGTAGGTTCCCTATATAGTGTAGAGGAGCACTAAGAAAGAATTTTTCAAAATTCGCCTCCTAAGGGACTCAAATGGAGGTTCAAAGTTTGTATGGGGAAACAAGATTAGTTTGACTATTTTATACGAAACTTCACAGGAGGATTCCTAAAGACATATGACTAAATACATGTTTCAGGTTTTTTGAAAATTTGACCCCTAAAAGGGTGCAAAGGGGGTAAAGTCAAAAACACAATATGGGTATCGTTTTTATGGTTTATCGGGTCGCTGATTACGATAAATACAACGATTTTAAAATCTAATGAGGTGGAAAATAAATTTTCGCCCCTGTTGTAGTGCAATAGGGTTAAAATATCCAAAATAGCCATAAGAGGAGCATTAAGACAGGATTTTTCAAAGTTCACCTCCTAGCATGATAATTTGACAAGGGCAAGGACAGGGACAGGGACAGGGACAGGGACAGGAACGGGATAGGCATTTATTTATTTATTTACTTACAGTATACAATTGTACCTTAACAGCTAAGGCCACAGCGGCACAAATTGTTATCGATAATACTTATACATCCAGTACACAAGTATATTTTACAAAATTATCTTAATTAATAGTGATACTACTTACAGGCATCTCTCTCTCAATCACCTTCTTACATTCAATCATCAATCGTCCAATTGCACTAGCGAACAAATCACACTCCGGGTATGCTTCTAGCACGGAGTTGAGCAGTGCGTGCGCGCGCGCGACCGGCGCCTGCGCGTGCGCCCGTGTGCGTGTGCATAGGGTTAGGGATAGGGATAGGGATAGGGATGGGGATAGGGATAGGGATAGAGATAAGGATAGGTATAGATAGGGATAGGGATAGAAATAGGGATAGGAATAGGGGACGGGGACGGGGATAGGGATAGGGGTAGGGATAGGGATAGGGATAGGGATAGGGATAGGGATAGGGATAGGGATAGGGATAGGGAAAGGGAAAGGGATAGGGATAGGGATAGGGATAGGGATAGGGATAGGGATAGGGATAGGGATAGGGATAGGGATAGGGATAGGGATAGGGATAGGGATAGGGATAGGGATAGGGATAGGGATAGGGATAGGGATAGGGATAGGGATAGGGATAGGGATAGGGATAGGGATAGGGATAGGGATAGGGATAGGGATAGGGATAGGGATAGGGATAGGGATAGGGATAGGGATAGGGATAGGGATAGGGATAGGGATAGGGATAGGGATAGGGATAGGGATAGGGATAGGGATAGGGATAGGGATAGGGATAGGGATAGGGATAGGGATAGGGATAGGGATAGGGATAGGGATAGGGATAGGGATAGGGATAGGGATAGGGATAGGGATAGGGATAGGGATAGGGATAGGGATAGGGATAGGGATAGGGATAGGGATAGGGATAGGGATAGGGATAGGGATAGGGATAGGGATAGGGATAGGGATAGGGATAGGGATAGGGATAGGGATAGGGATAGGGATAGGGATAGGGATAGGGATAGGGATAGGGATAGGGATAGGGATAGGGATAGGGATAGGGATAGGGATAGGGATAGGGATAGGGATAGGGATAGGGATAGGGATAGGGATAGGGATAGGGATAGGGATAGGGATAGGGATAGGGATAGGGATAGGGATAGGGATAGGGATAGGGATAGGGATAGGGATAGGGATAGGGATAGGGATAGGGATAGGGATAGGGATAGGGATAGGGATAGGGATAGGGATAGGGATAGGGATAGGGATAGGGATAGGGATAGGGATAGGGATAGGGGAGGGACGGGACGGGGACGGGGACGAGGACAAGGACAGAGATAGGGACGGGGATAAGAATAGGGATTGGGGTCGGAATAATCGGCCGGCAATCAATACCTAGGCAGTGTTAAAAGACAGGTGGCTCAGTGGGAAGGGATTAGTAAGTAGGCATCGGCGAGTATCCTGCATCCGTGATAACTATTATATTCAATGTGCTGTAAGAAGATCGTTGTTTGCTTGCCTTTTATATGTTTACTTATGTTTGCAATAAGTATAAGCAAAATGGAAAAAATTGTAAGCGATAATGCAAGGAAGTACTTTTTACCCTACCGACCATAGCGTAGAGATACTGGATTGTATGAAGTTTCCCCAGTATAAATATTTATATAGGTAAAATACATACATATTCGTACCTACTACCTACGCTGTGGTCGCTGTGTAACAATTCTACAACCATTGCAAGAATTTCTTTTAAAACAATAGTAATATGTGTAAGTTACAGTCAGCCAAAAAGCAGTGTAAGGTTCTTGGCTGACCGTACAGCAAATAGATCAGTTACAATGGCCCCCCAGTCGAGAATTGCCCCGCTTTACCTTAATCGAAATACAGACAGATGTACCTACAAAGAAACCTACGGATCCAAATGAAAATCTTATTTTTTGTAAACGTTTCAATAAGAATACTTTTATTACGCGGGCGAAGCCGCGGGTAAAAGCTAGTTATCCATAAGTAACATTAAACTACAGCGTTCAAGACTGTCATAAGTAATTAAGACTCCAAAGAGTCCAAGGTTTTGGAAAATCATCCTCCGCTCCAGTGTTCTGCGAACTGCAAGCAAGCCAAGAGCGCGCTAATATTATCGTGTTTACCGGCGATTGCCCCCGATATGATCATGTGTGACGCGATCTAGGGCTGCTACGGATTAATGAACATTAATATTTGAATAGTCATGCCGAGAATTGTTGAAGCGGATTCTCCGTATAGACGGATAAAGTCTAAGAAAAAAACGTACCTCAAAGCCCTAGAGAAAAAGGTACGGTGGCCTAAATGGCGTTACACTTTTGGGAAACGCTCGGCTAGATGATGCTAATATTAATATTTGACATTTTAACACATATCAAGCTAAGAATATGGACCAAATTGTCAAAACTGAGGTTCAAACGTTTTAAGCTTGTGTCGAGAGATGGCAGTCTATGCACCTTGATTACACATCTTACTTTGACAGTAACTATCTAGAATACTCGATCCTCTTTGCCTCCGGCATCAGTATTAGGATTAGGACCGAGGCAAATAAAGGCCTCCGCCTTACAGAAGACCGCAGCCAAATAGCACTAAACCCTACTCATAGTGTTGTGTTCCTGCCGGTGAGTAAGGCTGCCAGAGCTCAACGAGGGTGCCGGGTGCTGACGACGGGAGGACTTACGGAACTAATTTGTTCCGTCTATTGTCCTTTGAGTCGTCGGCAACCCAAACCCTCCTTTGAACTTGTACACTCCTTTTTGCTGTGTACTTATACTTAACACAGCAAAGGGGAGTGTACAAGTTTCTAATGGGGTGGCAACGCGCATGACACTCTTTGAGTTGCAGGCGTCCATAGGTTACGGTGACCGCTTTCCATCAGGCGGGCCGTATGCTTGTTTGCCACCGGCGTAGTATTAAAAAAAAGGGCATGTCTTTATAAACGAAGCAGGTGATAACAACGAGGCATGTTGGCACCCCTGACAGCCGTCATTTGCCGCGGCATTACAACTATTCTAGTGTTGGCCCGCTGCCGGCCCGGCGCCCAAGCTTGTCTATACCAACTATCCGAATGTGTTCCGAAGTTGAAAAGTCTTACGTTGAATGCACTAGTTTTCGAAATTGCTTTATAATGGGATGATTATAAGGTTTGAGTTTTAACATCCGAGAATTTAAACAGGGTAAGAATTTGCGTGGAATATAGATTCGATTGAAAAATTTTCGATTTAAATAAAATGAAATGAAATGAATGAAATGAAATAAAATTTATTCGAAACAACACGTTATATCTTTTCAGTTGCATAAGTGGTAAATGTACAAATTGTTGTTCCAAAAAGGATGCCACTCAGCATGTGTTGGAGCACATAGTGCCACGACGCTGATTTTCAGTGGACCCTTAGAATTAAGTATTGGCAGGGTGCAAAGCGGGTGGAGGGGGTAGCTAAAACGATCACAGCGCTCACTACGGCCAAAATTGACATCTTAGTCGCTGACTTGCGCTGTCAAATCCATATTGCAGTAAACATTTTCATGTCGTTTTTGAGATAAATTTAATACGGGCCCAGTAAAATTTGTTATGGCGAATTGTAATAACTCCAAGAAAAGTAGCGACTAAATTCTAGCTATTTCCAAGACTGTGGTGGAAACGAAACCACCGTTTAAGTGAATAGTTGCCGTAAGAAGAAAAGTGTCGTCCAATCTCTGAAGTTTTACTTAAAGTGCGTAATCATTTGATACAAGTATTGAATTGAATTTACGGTGAATTTATAGTGCAAATTTTATTGGAGGTAGAATAGCCGACGTGGAAGCCAATCCCAGTTATGTTCGAAAATCATTTTATTTGTTTCCTCATCTGTGCTCCTGTTTACAAATCGAAACGGATTGACGAAAATGCGTAAATATCGAGGTTTCAATGGGAAGAAGAAACACGGTAACAATAGAAGCAGAAGCAGTCCATCCACTGAAGGCTTATCACATTTTAAATAAAATTCCTGAGAACTTATTTCATCGCATTCATGATTGTATTTGATGTGATATCTGGTAAACCTCCAATATTTTCAAGTAAATAAAACAAGTTTTTGTAATGTATATTATAATTAAACGTTATTATAGCCATCTTGTTTTTATTTTACAATAAACCCTGTACCCTGCAATGATATTTATAATACCTATATTATAGTTAGCCTATAAAAATGACAGGAGAGCAGTGAACTGATCAACTATTTCAAAAGCCAATGATTTATTTATACTTTATTGTACATAGGTATAAATGGTGGAATAATGTCTTCAATCTGTAGAAAATGCCCAGCTAGCACCAATTTATTGCCTTTATTCATCGTCTCAGGTTGGAAAATGATTTCGTGAGCGATGGCACGAAACCCCGTTTTAGTCACCAGTTTGTTAATTTCTCACTGAAAACAACGATTTTAATGTTATTGGCGATAATGTTGTAACCACCATCGTCCAAAATTGTCTAATGTAGTAAACTAGCACAAGATTTCATTACTTTTTTTCACAATGTTTACTTACTTCTCGCTTCACAGCGGCTACAATATTGTCACTGTCACGTGGCGTTGTCGTCGCGCACGGTCCCAATATGATTATATGATAAGAAAAAAAAGATTGGATTCAATAAAACATTGGTAGGTTTTATTCTAAATTAAAATACATTTTTGATGTCAAAATACGAGCTCAAAAATAACGAATTTCAATAAGCAGCAACCGTTATTATGACATGCCCTTAGCGAAGTTTGGAGACCTAGTAATAATTATATTGATTCAACGATCATTGTCCCGATAGTCGTTTCAGCGAACGGTCTCATAGCGAAGAGTCTCGACCAACATCTTAAGAGACTCTCGCTCGGTGGTTGGATCAAGGGTCAGATGCAGAAGGCGGTGATTTTGGACACAGCACGGATAGTCCGACGGTTCCTCTCTCTGCAGCCCTAACCACCGGCAGCTTGGGCCCTGCCCCGCTGCTGGCGGCACCCTAGGTTAGGTTTTTTATAATATGTTTATATTTTTTTATTGTTTTGTAAGTGGTTTTGTATTTTACTTTTATATTCGTATTATAAATAACCTAGCCTAAGATTTGAAAGAAATAAAGAGGAATAATATTAATCAAATGAGACCAAGCCAATTTGGCAGTCATTTTTGCAGCAATGACTTTTTGGTAATTATTAGTCATAATGTATATTTCAGTTAATGTATGTATGTATGTAGGTATTTGTTGTAGTTTTGAAAGTAGCACCGCCTACAATTTTTCTGTTTTGCCTGCAGTTTGACTATTTAGTAGGGAATGCCTTATGGAATTATGTTCGCCTTTTGTACTATGAGGTCTTCTTTTGTGCAATAAAGGTAATATATAAATAATTACACCGTTTAAAATAACACTTGCGCAGTATCATAAAAAATCATGTTTTTAAACTTCCTACAAGTACAAATAAGATAAACGAATTTGTCTGTGTTTCATGTATAACTTGAGCAAAGGCTGGCATGGATGCTGAAAGTTTAAACGTTCTCACTGTAAACCTTTAAGCTGATCTCGCGCGCCATCTCTGAAAACGCAACGGTGCTACTAAGACAAATCTAATTTCACTATTAAGCTCAAGTTTGTGACGGCGAATTCAGTGGTGTGGGTATTTTCAGTAGCTACTCTCTCGATCACGCCAGATGGCGCGATAAATACGTTCATGAAGGTATTTGATATAGTACAACGTTGGTTTTGTAGATGGCGACACGAGAGCATTTCTAATTTTAACCCCGCCATGAGCGTCTGTACCCTTTTCCTCTTTAGCAACGTGCTCCATTTTCCTCGTATAGATGGTGCTACTATGCGTAGTAGTAAGAAAACAATGAAGTAAACAGGTATCTAAAAGATGACGACGATTTTTCATAGATGGCAGCAGTAGTTCATGTTAGCCACTGTGCCCACTGTGTAGTGGTTTTGACATACTTTACTATTTGTTTTTATATTAATCCCTACCGCTTCTTTCCGCCTCGCCCTACGCGACAACATTTCCATCGCCATCATTTAGATGGCTGGCAGTCCTCAACTGTGCGTTTCTCTAGAAACTTCCTGCCCCGCACAACTAAACTGTGATGGAATGAATTGTCGCCTGCGGTATTTCCGGACCGATACTACCTTCAAATCTTCAAGAAAAGAGCGTACACCCATCTTAAAGGCCGGCAACGCACCTCCAACACCTCTGGTGTTTCGGGTGTCCATGGGCGGCGGTGATCGCTTACCATCAGGCGACCTGTCTGCTTGTTTGCGTCCTATCCC
The DNA here is from genome assembly GCF_023078275.1 of Leguminivora glycinivorella. Taxonomy (NCBI): domain Eukaryota; kingdom Metazoa; phylum Arthropoda; class Insecta; order Lepidoptera; family Tortricidae; genus Leguminivora; species Leguminivora glycinivorella. The sequence continues at coordinate 27,269,597 of NC_062974.1, forward strand.
ATAAAAAAAACATTTTTATATTACCATCACCATATCATTCCATGCCATACAATTTCCATACCATTTGACAATAACAATGAGTTTCAATTACTCAAATATTTCGTAAAATTAAGCATACCTGGGCCCATCCAATATGAGAAACGTTGGTAAAATCAAATTCAAATTGGATTTCCTTTTGTTTAAATGAACGCGAACGCGAAATATTGTCAGCGATTATACCTAACATCATGCATCATGATTCACGGTTATTTTCATTAGACTTATACTGACCGGGATATAGACCGTGATCACGGTCTATATCCCGGTCAATATAAGTCTAATCATGCATCATTATTGAGGTTGACATTTATTTTTAATAACGCTGCCGGTGTGATGGGGATATTTGAACCAATTACGATTCGGGACGGTTTTACTCAGCTTAAGTTATTATTTAATTAATTTACATATGACGAAGCCTGTTGCGGATGTCATCATTGGTTTGATCGACGAAACATGTTGTTGATATGGATTTGTGGCCACCTGACGAAGACTGTGTTGCGGATGAATCTTCAAAAGGGAATAGTGTTAGTGTTTTTATTTTAATGTTGGCGCCTGTGTGGTGACGGGTTAAGAATTTCACCACCCCGTTTCTTTCCGTGGGTGTCGTAGAAGGCGACTATGGGATATGGGTTAAATTGTGGCGTAGGCGAGAGGCTGGCAACCTGTCACTGCAATGTCACAGTTTCGTTTTCTTTCAACCCCTTATTTGCCAAGAGTGGCACTGAAGCTTTAGTAGTTTCATGTGTTCTGCCTACCCCTTTATGGGATACAGGCGTGATTGTATGTTGTTGTTGTTGTTGGAGGGCTGTAATTTTTGTATATTGTTATTTTACCCTAATAAATAAAGATTAAATGACCTAAACATTAAAATGTCACAGTGTTTCCAGTGGTTCTGGCATCCGTCCGGTAAACGGAGTACGCTGGTTCGATTTCAGCTCAGAACACTTAGAGGTCTTGGTCACTTTTTCTTTGTATATGACATTTATTTAATAACATAATAGTAGTGCGACTACTTAAAAAAATACAACTTAAAATATTTTCTATGAAAATAATCGAATTTGTTCGTAGAGTAGGTTCTAAAAGACCTTTTTAATTTTTTTTATTATAAATGGGCTTACTTTTGGCCACAGACTAGCCAGAGGCAAAGAAGTAGCCTACGACGGATTGAGCTCGTCCAGAAGATGCCTGTTCACTCTTGGTTTGAAGGTCGCCGGGTTATATGAGCACGGAAATAAAGCCGCCGGCAAGGAATTGCACTCCTTGGCAGTGCGCATATGAAAAGAAGAAGCAAATTAATGTTATCTGGTTTTTATCTTAAGAATTTTATTATATTAGTATAAGAATTTTAAGCTGTATTTGCATGCATGTGCTTTCTTTCTAGCAAAAAATAAAAAAGCATAAAGCGCTTCGTGTGAATCTGACCAAAGAGGATGGAGTATTATAGAGAGTTATTGTCGAAGTAAAATTTGTATCACAGTGCATAGACTGCCATCTCTTGACACAATACATGCTTAAAACTTTTTAACCTCAGTTTTGACAATTTGGCCCATATTCTTAGCTTGATATGTTTTAAAATGTCAAATATTAATATTAGCGCCACCTAGCTGAGCGTACCCCAAAGGTGTAATGCCATCTAGGCCACCGTACCTTTTTCTGTATGGTAGTGAGGTACGTTTTTTTCTTAGACTTTATCTGTCTATACGGAGTTATACAGGGTGGAAAAATCGAATGCCACATGGATGGCAACTACCTTAAATATTGTAAATAGCACATTTTTGTAAGGGAGACTTTCCTTTGTTTTTAAAAACAATAAATTCTGCATTTAAGGATTTATGAAAAATCGCTTGCTTCAGTCGGGAGTCGAACCGGTCAAATGTGACAAAAAATAACGTGCCGTATTTTATGATGCAGATTGAAACGTTCATTTATCTCTAAATAATAAATACAATCAGAATAACGGAAGGCCATGAAAATTTCTTCTTAATCGCGGTGCATTTCACGTGACGGGTGAGATCAAATTTAAAAGGTAATTGTTAGTTTTCATGGCCTTCCGTTATTCTGATTGTATTTGTTATTTAGAGAAAAATTAACCTTACCAGTAACCCTTTCAATCTGCATCATAAAATACGGCACGTTATTTTTTGTCACATTTGACCGGTTCGAGTCCCGACCGAGGCAAGCGATTTTTCATAAATCCTTACATGCAGAATTTATTGTTTTTAAAAACGAAGGAAAGTCTCGCTTACACAAAATGTGCTATTTACAATATTTAAGGTAGTTGCCATTGCCATCCATGTGGCATTCGATTTTTCCACCCTGTATATGTGTTTGATCTGACTAACCTGGAAGTACTTGGCCACGTCAGGATCGTTGGCGAGCAGGTGCTGCGCCCGCGGCTCGTCGCGGCAGTACGCGACGTGCTTGTCGAATTCCCGCTCCATGCGCAGGAGGGCGCGCCCGAGCATGCGGGGCTCGCTCGCGTAGTATTTGATGCCTTCTAGGAGGATCCTGGCGGAGGAAATATTTGTTAGCTAATGGTGCTGATTATTGAATTATTTATTATTACATAGGTACATACAATCACGCGTTTCCCAGAGGGGTAGGCAGAGATCACGAATTTCCATTTACTACGATCCTGACAAACCACTTTCGCTTCACACACTTTCATAATGCACACGCTCAATGGTTTCGAGTACTTCTGACGTGCAATATTTCCCCGAATTGATCAGAAAGAAAAGTTAGCTTAGGTCTTCCACTTCCGACTGACCCTTCCACTCTTTTTTCATATACTTTCTTCGTTAATTCCTCTCATCCGCCCTCTCTACATGCCCGAGCCACCTTAACATACCCATCTCAATCCTTGTCACCACATCTATATCCACTCCACACTTCTCTCTTATCACGCTATTTCTGATCCTATCACTCAACTTCACACCTATTCTATTATTACTACTATTCTATTCGTTGAGCCTGTTGAAAGGCAAGAGGATGAATACATGGCATTTTATTTAAAAAAAAATCAAACCATCTCACAAGCTGACTTTCAAAATCTTTTAGGGCGGTCATTCATAAGTTCATAACAAAGAGGATCGATTGTATAGATAATTATTCTCAAAGGAAAATGACTGTGCAGTCACAATGCCCAGACTGCAAGCTCTTGACACAGGATTAAAGCTTTTGAAACTCAGGTTTGACAATTTGGCTCATATTCTGAACTTAATATGTCCATCTCCGGTTAAAATAAGCGTTTTCGATCCTTGAGCTCTTTCTTCCAGAAGGATCCAGTGTATCAAAAAGAAATAACTCAGGTACTTACGTATTATGGAACTCAGCAATCTGCCTAAAGTTGGAGAACAAGAGCTCCCTGTTGTCGAACACTGGTTTGGGTGTGGTCGCCTTGTCCATCGGCCGCATGTACTGAGAGACCACTTGTTGGATGTCTCGGCCGAATTCCTCTTCTGTCTCGATCAGTTCGCGGACCACGGCTCTGGAAGAAATACATTTTGGATTAAGACTTAATCCGTACTATAAATGGGAAAGTGTGTGTGTCTGTTTGTTTGTCCGTCTTTCACGGCAAAACGGAGCGACGAACTGACGTGATTTTTTAGGTGGAGATAGTTAAAGGGATGGAGAGTGACATAGGCTACTTTTTGTCTCTTTCTAACGCGAGCGAAGCCGCGGGCAAGAGCTAGTAGTAAAGAATTTAATTTGTTAATGGACAACTAGTATGGCGGGTTTTGTGATCCTAAATATAGTGTCCGACCGCAGTATCGGTTTCCCTGCAAAAACGGCTTATTTCGTGAACATAAACAAGATAAATTACACATTATAACAAAACAGAAACGAATGAAGTACCACGAAATGGCCTCATCTCAACGTGTTGCTGGTGATTTCAGCGCTGATCCTCCTATTAGACCATCAAGTGAGAAAAATTAAGGTAACAGACATAAGAAGATCAGTCAAATGATACCTATTTATTTATTTTTGTTGGCTATAACTTGAGCTACAAATATGTGCTACTTTGGGAAGTGTATAATGTAACCAATAACAAGTGTTTTACCAAATACGAGTAGAACCTCGTTCGTTTTCAATATAAATATGGAAAACTCCAGCACCATCAGCTGCAAATGTGTCAGGTTATGCTGAAAAAATGTGTTAGTATAAGTCGAAAGGTAGTTTTATGCCAGTTTTGAATTCTCAGTAAAAAAAAACATTACTAACAGCAAAGAGGATCGAGTATTATAGAGAGTTACTGTAAAAGTAAAATGTGTAATCACAGTGTTACTTTAATAGACAGCCATCTCTCGACACAGGCTTAAAACTTGTAAACCTCAGTTTTGCCAAATTGGCCCATATTCTTAGCTTGATATGTGTTAAAATGTGAAATATTAATATTAGCGCCATCTAGCCGAGCACCCCCAAAGGTGTATCGCCACCTAGGTCACCGTGCCTTTTTCTGTATGGTTTTGGGGTACGTTATTTCTTAGAGGAAAGAAGAAAGGGAAAGAAGACACCATAGCGAAACGTCGCAATCGGTTGGAAGCTTCCCTTGTCAGATGTGTGGCAAAATGTGTCGCTCTCGCATAGGTCTCTTTAGTCATCAAAAGCGATGTCTTTCGGACATTGCACCATAAATCGTCTGAAATAGACGCTAAGGCCATATATATATATATTTCTTAGACTCTGTCTATACGGAGTTACATATGTCTTTGCTAACAGGGATTCTGAATATCATTGGCATTATATTTTTAACTTTATTTATGTTTAAAGCGTAATTATTTTTATTAATAGGAACGCTATGAAGGGATATTAATAACTACAGATACATTTTCGTAGAATGCGATGACGTTTTTCTAGTGACATAGTTCCGTTCATTGACGCGTGTCTACATTTCGAAATAGGGATAGTGTGGGAGCAATATTTATTGTAGGTAGCTAATAAGTAGCCAATAACTTCGCGTATTATGAAATGCTTCTGACGCGGTGATAATTTTATTACTTTATATTTGGTCTGCTCTATTTTCTACAAAGTATGAGTGTTAAATTAATATGATCTTGTCTTAAATTAGATATGTATGAGTGCCAGCTCAATGTCCACCACAGTTCCCATCCCACAAATATTTAATGAACACTATGATCATTTACATCCGTTGCCTTTGATATGTTTTCCTTTTGTAAATAGTTTTTTTAACTTATAGTTTTTTCATAATGGCACAGTATAATAAAGAGTACTATGGTACAGTATAGCCACTCCCGCTCCCCGCTGAAAGTGCGCCACCCTCTCTCGGTTAGGTACCTCACAGTTACCGCCTGTCAAAAACGTGAACAGTCGACCTGTCGTAGCTCATACAAGCATAGTACGCGTTCACTTACACGAGCATTGAATGTGTGCTATTTAGGAACGCGCCTCTTTCATATATTTCATCGCCAGTGTCCGAGATGTGATAATGGTGGTTAGTAACTACTATTACCACTGGTTACACACCCTAATACTGGATCCCTGTATCCTACGTTTGTGACTCTATAACAGAGATCATCATTTGAAATTAAATTTTATGAAGTAATTTACTCCGAAACAACACACCTTGGCAGTTTTAACAATGGTCAATGTGTACAATTTGTTGTTCTTTTTTTTTTTATACAACGTCGGTGGCAAACAAGTATACGGTCCGCCTAATGTAAAGCGGTCACCGTAACCTATGGACGCCTGCAACTCAAACAGTGTCACATGCGCGTTGCCACCCCATTAGAAACTTGTACACTCCCTTTTGCTGTGTTACGTACAATCGTACGTGTACGTGTACCTACGTGTTCTAAAGAGGATGTCACTCAGGATGTATCGGAGCACACTTTCTTCTTCAGGATTCTGGATAAAAAAACGTGGTTCATAGGTTGGCAGTGAGAATTTTGACCGCGGTCCACGATTTGTGGACCTCAGCTCTAGTATTAACGACATCATAAATAAGTAAAACATTTATACAACAGTACTAATTTACGGCGGCGACACCAGTTTTTGGAATAACCCACCTCATTTCAAGCGAATCAAATGCAATTTGCGTCGCAAATAAATCACAATCTGTCCTATTACCGTCCAACTGCCAAAGTGCACACAATGTGTTGGCCATAACCTGTGACAGTAACGGAGTGTTAAGTGGGATTTGGACAAATTGCGACACCGTGTGACTAAATGAAGTGGGTACATATATTTGGCACGGTTTGGCACTTTGCACAGTCTACTAGACTTAGGTAATAAATATTAGTTGTGCAGATATGTAATGTTACATTGCATTGGTCTGAACGTGCACTACACAAATTGTACACTACAAAGTTATGGCGCTAAACCACACCTCTGACACTGGCGATCAAATATATGAATGAGGCGCGTTCCTAGCACACAGTCTAAGCTCGTGTAGGTGAACGCGTACTATGCTTGTATGAGTGAAATATGACAGGTCGAGTGTTCGCGGTTTTGACTACTTTTGACAGGCGGTAACTGTGAGGTAACCGAGAGAAGGTGGGCGCCACTTTCAGCGGGGAGCGGGAGTGGCCATACCATACGTGTTGTGGCATACATTTACGGTACCCGAAACAGATATCTCTTTTTAACCGACTTCAAAAAAGGAGGAGGTTCTCAATTCGACTGTTTTTTTTTTAGTTTACAAACAGTCAGTCTACTCTCACAGTATTTTTTATGTTATTTGATATTTTTATAAGTTTTTGTTCACAAAATCAATAGTTATTTGTTTTACAAAGGGGCAAAGTAGTTGTTTAACCGCTCGTGCCAATATTGATACCCGAGCAAGCGAAAGATTCCAATATTGAACCGCGAGCGTAGCGAGTGGTTCAAAAAGTGGAATCTTGAGCGTTGCGAGGGTTTCAAGGCACGTAGGTTAAACAAACTTTGCCACCGAGTGAAACACAAAATTTTTCACCACACCAACACGAACAAAATACTGACTATAAAACATCAAACTACATCAAATCCAGCAATCTATTCAATGTTTATGATTTAAAATAATTGATTGTACGTAAAATCTACCAGCTAGCTCAAGATATCAAGTTAAAATTTGTATGAAAATACTTTGCACTCTTGTGGATAAAATGCAATTTTGCTATCCGTTTTTGAATAGCAAAATTGATCTTTACCAGTTGGTGTGGTGAAAATTATTTTATTGAATATTACCCTATAGGTACCGTAATCCTGTAAAGGATTCATATATTGCTCGCCCTTAGAGTTGGTCAAAAGGCGCCAAGCCTTATCAGAGATAACATACACTAGAGAAATTTCGTCACGTACTACGGCGGGCGGGTGGTCTAGTGGTATGGATGTCAGCCGTGTAAGCTGAAGACCTGGGTTCGATTCCCGGCTCGGCCACCAGTGGGCCTTGTCGTTTTTTCTTTCGTGTATGATAGGTATATATTCCAATTTATAATATTCGTATTCTTTGAAAACATGTTATCTTGAGATTAGTTGAATAAGGAAAGAAAGATAATTCCAGAATTAACATGATCATTGAGCACCTAACTGGCTTGCAAGACCATAGCGTTAATTTGAAATCTGAAAATTTTAATTATTTGTCTCAAAAATGTTAATCTGAATCAAAGAATATAATACTAGTTGGTATAATACTGAGAATATAATACAGAGAGTGCTCTGAATCCAAAAGCAGCCCTCAATCTGGATTCCATTAACATTAAGGTCAACATCAAACAGTGTAAGAAAGTCATACTTGTCACATCACACGATCGACATGTGTCGGTTGCTTTGTGGTGTGTTGACTCAGTTGACTGCTTTAAGCCTGCCCTGGTTTGTAATAGCCTTGTAAGAAACATGTTTAAATATTTCCGTGTGTTATTGGACTTCTTAGAATGGACACAAATGCAGTGTAGGTGGAAAATATTCTGGACTGCTAACAAAGAAAGCTTTGCATCCTAATTCAAGAAATCAGAAGAAACAATATCTGGGCGACCGAGCTTCGCTCGGTTCTATTTATTATATCACGTCTTTAGATACAATATTCTTATAAATACAAAAGATATATAAATATTTCTGGCTGGGATGGTCGATCTTATAATATGTGCTTGCGAACATTAGACCGACCTCTTATACGCCCAGCCGATGCACGGTCGGCGAAATTAACGACCATATTTTGCGTCTACTAACGTGAATTAAAAACGCATGAAAACTCGAAAATTCGCGTTTTACGGGATCTAAGGCTAAGCTAGATCGATTTTTCACCCCCGAAAACCCCCACATAACAAATTTCATCGAAATCGTTAGAGCGGTTTCAGAGATGGTCGGTATATGCATATAAATAAATAACTATTACAAGAATTGCTCGTTTAAAGGAATCAGAAGAAACAGTCAAATATTTTGTAAATATAAGGTATCAAAGAAAAAACCATAGAGCTAATAATTGTTTAGGTTTTGAATTGACAAGTTTTTGAATTGAGATCCATCGGCATCGATATTACAAAGATACATAAGTAGTTGTAAGTTGTAACAACCATATTGTAACATAAAAGTAGAATTGAAAAGTCTAGTTGTGTTGTGGAGATAATATTGAACGAAATACCATAAAATTAAATCAAAAACAGCCCAGGAGTAAGCGGGCAGTAAGTATGCATGTGACAAATTTATCACGCTTCTCTGACCGAAGATAAATAAATAAATATTGGGGACACCTTACACAGATAAACTTAGCCCTAAACTAAGCAAAGCTTGTACTATGGGTGTTAGGCGACGATATACATACTTAAATAGATAAATACATACTTATATACATAGAAAACATCCATGACTCAGGAACAAATATCTGTGCTCATCACACAAATAAATGCCCACCGGGATTCGAACCTAGGACCGCGGCTTAGCAGGCAGGGTCACTACCGACTGAGCCAGATCGGTCGTCAAAGACCGAAGATGGACCGTTCAGGCAACTAAATGGAAAGGTCCACCAGGAGAGCGGCGCGAGAGTCGACCAAACAGACGGTGGGCAGACTATGTAACCCATGCAGGCCTCAGGGAAACGGTGGATGACGCTAGCCCTTGATAGGGACACTTAGAGAGAGATGGAGGAGGCCTACACCCAATGAGGGGTTCATCAAAATGACAGAAAATACAGACAAGAAAACACGTAAAAATTGATTAATAAATAGTTTTTTATTTTTGTATTTAAGTATGCATGTAAAATGCAGAAGGACACATGACTGTGTCATGATATCACGAACATAGAGCACAGACATGAACAGAGTCTAGTAACAGGTAAATATAAATAATTACCTATTTATTCTGCTCTTAGCAGTTATCATGTTAACAAGCATCTCCGTGCCAAGTTCATGTTATGCGCATAATAATTATGTTTTGTGTCCATAAATTGTATAGGCAAGTTTAGGATGTTTGGCTTCCATTTCACTGTTACTTTGCCAGCTAAGAGAATTGTAGTTTTATTTCTGACAATACCAAATGGGCCCTTATGGAAGATCAGCGCTGGCCACATGGCTAGCATTATGCTGAGTTGGGACCATTTCTTGATGAACACTTTTATATGTAATTTTGTTCTTCGTTGTTTTATGTCTGATTGTACATGTCCGTGTATGTTATGTGATCAACATGAATAAATGTCTTTTATCTTTATCTTTACAATACCTATTTTGATTTCAGGCGAAACTTGGTTTTGATAAATAGCATTCATATTGAGAACGACTGTAGTTTATTTCATTTCGTATAGCGTAAACGATTTCCAAGTTCATATCTAAACAAGCAAAACTGTTACAATTTGATAAGTCCGAATCGTGCTATCGTGAGATGATGTAGGAAAGTTATAATCATGGATTATCATTCTACGAACATCGCGGACAAAACCTATTGTATACTTCTGAAAAACGAGTTTTTAGTTTTCGTAGAAAATCTTCAACACTATAATATATCAAAGTATTTCATATTTAAAATGTTTTTTTATATTCTTTGATATTATTTATGACGCTCTTTTATTTAGGAGACACCTATCGGCTATAAAATAATTGCACGGATGAAAGACCTCATTTGATATTATTTCAGGGAAATTGAAAAAAATCACTATAAAGCTGGCAAAAAGAAATTTATTACGATTGAGATTTTTTCAAGCCATTAATTTTGTTTTCGCAGTTTTGTGTGTCATTGCTTCTTTTTCACACTATTTTTAAAACTTTAGTTTATTTTGCTTATTAACAATCGATTGGTGCGATATTATGGTGTAATTATTTAACTGTCACGGCTATTCCAACTACCAATATGTTGCATATGACTCAGCTTTCTTGTGTAGGCAGCAATGCTGTAATAGTAAATGTGAATGTGTAGCTGTAGTACGTATAGAATAAATTTTAATTTTAAAAGACCTTTTTTTTTGACGCACGAAGTGTGGGACTGGCCGTTTCTTTCCCTCTCCCTAGCGAGAGGGGGGGGGAACTTGGCCCTACCTATACCTAATAAACCCACTCCGGCGTTTCATCCTCTTTGCCGTTCGTGAGGGCGCGATGGGACCGATGTATGTTCATCATGTCAGTCACCACGCGGCGCCCAAAGTCATTAAAGATACGCCGTACAAGCACGTTGTTTGCTTGGCTATCGCCCCACACAATACATGGCGACCCTATCAGGATCTGTAACGTATAAATGAAGAATAAATACGCACTGTCGTCTTGCAGCCGATGCTGTGGTGTCACGTTCCGCAGCTCTGGTATCTCGGAGCACCCTGGCCGGCACCAGTCCTTGACGAGATCGTATCTCGCCAGCGTCCACATCTTCCAGCACTCGGACCATCCATCTGGAATAAGGAGAAAACTTTATTAAATTGGGATAATTTTTATATGTGGAGATAATAGTTATTTGTTATACAAGGGGCAAAGTTGTATTTTAACGCCGAGTGTAGAATTGAAAAACGAGCAAGTGAAAGGATTCTATAGTTGAACCACGAGCGAAGCGGGTGGTTCTAGAATAAAAATAGAAATAGAACTTTTCCCCTCGCTATAGCGAGGAAACGACAACGCAAAAAATGCGTTTATCACTGCTTCCAGTAGTTCCACAGGTGGCAAATCATCTTCTTTACTAGATTCACCTACTTTTATAAATTTTAAAGCAGTTAATTTGACTATATTCAAGGTCAAATTACTTTACCCACTAATGGATAAAATGCGTTTTTACCCGCTGGCATTAAAGGATAAAACACGTCTTTCCGAGATAGTGAGGGGAATTTTTTTTGAGTTAGGCACTGTTTTTGGAAATTCTGGATGGGTTCTAGCGTCTTTAAAAATAAGAATATCAAATAAAATTATGACGTTCCGACACACTACCGCTCATGGAGACCCGAAATACCAGAAGTGTTGGAGGTGCATTGCCCGCCTTTAAGATGGGTCCTGTTGCGTCTTAATGTGCACGGGAGCTACTATCTTTTGTTCGTTTCACTGGGTGTTTTATGATATTGGGTCAGTGAGGGCAGCTACCATCATGAAGGCAGATCCTAGAGCACCTAGGTCCTAGAGGACCTCTCTTCTTTAGAGAAAAAAAAACATGTGAAATAAATAAAAATGATTCCTAAAAAATTAAAAGTTGACGGTCGAGGCCTCCATCTATAAGTACAGTAAGTAAATAAAATGAAACAAAAAATAATAACACGAAGTAAAGCAAAACAAATACAAACTTGTTTAGATTGTGACAAACATTTTAAAATAAAATAATAAAAAGTGTCTTTGTAAGTAAAATCTCGGTCGCTCAACTTTTCCCACACATTTATATTTATTAACACTTTCTTTTATTTCACGCCAGCAAATTGGGAACTGCCATTCAGACAACGACACATATGCGTCAACGATATAGATCACCATCTCTTAGATTCCGTATTACCAAAGACATATGTAACTCCGTATAGACGGATAAAGTCTAAGAAAAAAACGTACCTCAAAGCCCTAGAGAAAAAGGCACGGTGGCCTAGATGGCGTTACACCTTTGGGGAACGCTCGGCTAGGTGGCGCTAATATTAATATTTGACATTTTAACACATATCAAGCTAATAATATGGGCCAAATTGTCAAAACTGAGGTTCAAAAGTTTTAAGCTTGTGTCAAGAGATGGCAGTCTATGCACTGTGATTACAGATTTTACTTTGACAGTAACCCTCTATATTCCTCGATCCTCTTTGGTATTACGCAGATAATATGTACCAACATACATATCAGAAAGCTTCAAGCTGCAGGTAGCAGTTTTCAATTGATTTTACTATTTTATAGTGTGATTTTAATATCATCAAAAATTAAATCCACAACTATTACAATCCAGATTTTTTCAATGAGAAATACGGAGAGGAGAATATATCTATACATAGGTGTATTTAAAATGATAGTTAGCGGGGTTGTGGACTGTATTACTAATGTGAATGATGGAAACACGTATTGAAACACTTACTTTAATTAATTTGAGTTGGTATTGGTAAACAAACAGATAGTTCCCTGACAATAGGCAGCCTGAATACTAATCAATGTCATATAACAAACAGTATTTGAAGTGACAGGATTTCAAACGTTTAAGGAGGTCGCGCACCAGCCAGTTATACGACCACGGCTAGCTATGGCATTATGTTACACATTAAATTGTATGCTATAGACAATAGAGTGATAGGCAGAGGTCGGCGGGGGTGAGCTTTTTTCCTACTAATTTGACATGTCTGACATCATATTAGTATGAAAATAGCTCACCCTCGCCGACCTCTGTATATAAATGGTCAGAGATATAAAAATGGTGTCGCTAGGCAATAGCTTCAATATTGCGGCAAGTAACAGCATAGAGTGGACACATTAAATATAGATTCCAAAGTTTCATAAAACATAGATTTCAAGCAACATGAAAATCGTGAATATACGCCATCTAGTGATAGTTGTCTATGGTCACCGATCATAAACGAAGTCGAAGCAACACTTCGGTCCGACACACTTATATCTAAATTATTAGTTCCATAAATAATATATTACAAGCAACGTGAATAGCGTGAATATACGCCATCTAGTGATAGTTGTCTATGGTCACCGATCATCATAAACGAAGTCGAAGCAACACTTCCGTCGCTTCGACACGCGGAAGCTTTCAGCTCGTCAAACTTGTGACGTCACGTAATTAGGGTTGTCACTCTTTAATTAACGAAGATTTAGGGCAAGTTACAAGTACGTCATTTGCTTTATAATTAGGTTTGTCGTAGTAAGTAAACATTTCGGTATAATACTTTCAAGAGTTCCCTGGTAGGTATATGCCCTGAAAAACTACATGTCTATACACGATAAATTATCATCGCCGATCAGCACGGGAAGCATGGTCGCGCGATAGACGATAAAATGCTTCCCGTGCAGAAAACAAAATTAACAATAATAAATAGATCTGTCATGACCCTCACGGATACATTGATAGCATCCATAAGCCTGGAAAAAAAACAATAGTAACAAATATTCAAATAATAGTAATAAATATTGAAAACGAATTATCTTACCAGGATTTAAACCCAGGACCTACTGACTTTTAAGCAGGGACAATAATATATAGAAAATATAAAAATAGAATATTTTAATGAGCAAATGTACCGTACAGCCAGATGTGTAGGTCCCTGACTTCTGAGCTAGGTAAAACCTGTGTTACAGAAGTCAGTGATAATGACTAGACTAAGAAGTTATTAAATGGTAAGTAGGTGCGAAAAGCTTCTATGTACAAATAAGTGATGAAAATCTAATCAGTTTCATAAATGTCCACTTTAATAGCTATTATTTGAAACATAGCCAAAGCTGGCGATATTCAAATTACTGTAAATAAGTGTCTGTCAATTAACGTTTTCTATCTTATACTTTTAAACGAGCAATTCTTGTATATTTATTTATTTATTTATTTATTTATATATATATTTATTTACACTGACGATCTCGGAAACCGCTCTAACGATTTCGCAGAAATTTGTTATGTGGGGGTTTTTGGGGTGAAAAATCGGTCTAACTTATCCTTAGGTCCCGGAAAACGCGAATTTTCGAGTTTTCATGCGTTTTTCTTCGCGCGCCATCTCGTGTGCAGTAGTTGTACTGTTAAGACAGAATTCTTTCGGTCGATGTAAGTACTATTTATTGCAAACACTAGATGGCGACACAGGTCAAGGCTAAAACGAATAGAAAATACACTATTTGAGTTTTTGTGGCGAAATGCGCGCCATCTCGTGTGGAGTAGTTGTGTTGTTAAGGCTGAGAATTCTTTCGCTCGATGTAGGTACTATTCATTTTTGAACTAGATTGCGACACATGTCAAGGATACGAAACAGAACCGAGCGAAGCTCGGTTGCCCAGATATTTATATTTAAATAAGGTAGAAATCGTTTCAGTTGGAAGTGGAAGACGTGGGTGATTCTCCGAGACCCTAATTTTCAATGTCCGGAGGCTTATTTCACTGAAAACTTTAGTTTAAAATCCTGTTTTTTTTTCAGAGATACTTTATATCTCTAGTCGACTGGGACATCGATTAGCTTTAGTATAAGGTCATTGTATTTTTTTTATCTATAATTTTGTATTTAAAATTTAGGAAATAAGAGATGTCCGCGACAAAATTCTTATTTCTCTGGTGCGGGTTTTATTCGAATGTATCGTAAACGTATTGAAGATTGTAGACAAACTTCCCCCCGCGGGGAATAATCAGTCGCGCTCGGAACGTGGTACGAGGTGGAAGTGTCGGTTGTTGCACGTGGCTCCGGAATTACGAAGGTAAATATCTTATTCCTCTGTCCGTGGTTCAGGTATCATTCTTATTACTCTGTTCGATTTTTTGGGATTTGTGTAACTTTTAAAAATGTACTTTTTTGCTTAATTAATTGCTTTACGTACTATCTATTCATATTATTAACGACAGCCGCGTTGTATATACACATTATGAATCATTGGTTTTTTTTCGATAATTTCTTATTCCTCTGTCCCTATGGATTTTGGACAATGGAATAAGAATTTTCTAAAATTTTCTTGTTTTTCTTAACTGACTTTCAAAAAGAAGAGTAGTTACTCGTATCAAGTGATTTCCTATATTTTAAAGTACCTTAATAAAAAAAACTTAGATTTTTTTTTAAATATTAATAAAAAAAAATAGATCTTTTTAGCACCTAGTGCATTTACAGTCTGAATGTTATTAATAAAAATAAATATAAAAATATTCTAGAATACTTTTTTGATAGTTTTGTGAACAAAAGTACAATATATACATACATACATACATACATACAATCACGCCTGTTTCCCAGAGGGGTAGGCAGAGATCACGGATTTCCATTTACTACGATCCTGACAAACCACTTTCGCTTCACACACTTTCATAACATTTCTCATACACGCTCGTCGGTTTCGAGTACTTCTGACCTGGCCTCTTTGCAATATTTCCCCGATTTGATCAAGAAAAGTTCGCCTAGGTCTTCCACTACCAACTGACCCTTCCACTCCTTTTTCATATACTTTCTTCGTTAATCTCCTCTCATCCATCCTCTCTACATGCCCAAACCACCTTAACATACCCATCTCAATCTTTGTCACCACATCTACATCCACTCCACACTTCTCTCTTATCACGCTATTTCTGATCCTATCACTCAACTTTACACCAGCCATGCTTCTTAACGCTCTCATTTCTACGGCATTCACTTGACTTTGAAGTCTTTTCTCCCACACCCAACTTTCACTACCATACATAAGTGTAGGCACCAAAACTCCTCTATGCACCGCCAGACGTGCTTTTTGCGACACTTTCTGGCAATATATAATTTATAAATATACGGTTTTTTAACATTTTTGTTTACCTATCCTGACTTATCTTATTCCTCTGGGCCTAAATTTCTTATTCCTCTGGACCAAAAAGTTAAAATGAATTTATTTTATGAATGAGTTCACAAAAATATGGGCCAAAACCATAGTTATGTCTAAAAATAAATCTATTTTCACAAGAGTATGTTCTTATTGATCAAATTTCAAAAATAAAAAAAGGACAGAGGAATAAGACAAAAATCGCTGTCTCGTAGAATGACACACGTAGGCAAATGTTTCTCGACCAAATCGGGGATAGGTATATTTCAAAAAGGTCAGACCCCGTAGCCGAATGGCATTTTCTGCGATGCAAAACGAAAACGAAACACCGCGAAAGGTAGTCTGGCTTTGTCACGCCAACACGCAAGAGCGATAGAGATAGATATCTACGAGCGTTTCGTTTCGTGAACGTTTGTGCCATTCGGCTACGCACCCTGGCCCCGTAGCCGAATGGCATTTCTGCGACGCGACACGAAAACGAAACGCCACGAAAGGTACTGGCTATGTCACGCCAATACGCAAGAGCGACAGAGACAGATGTCTACGAGCGTTTCGTGGGGTGTGTAGCCGAATGGCACAAACGCTCACGATAATATCTCTTTCGTAGCTATCTATCTCTATCGCTCTTGCGCATTGGCGCAACAGAGCCAGACTACATTTCTGCGGCGTTTCGATTTCGTTTCGCGTCGCAGAAATGCCATTCGGCTACGGCACCTGGCCCCGTAGCCGAATGGCATTTCTCCGACGCCAAACGAAAGCGATACGCCGCTGGCTCTGTCGCGCCAATACGCAAGCGCGATAGAGATAGATATCTACTAGCGCTTCGTTTCGTGAGCGTTTCGTGAGCGATTGTGCCATTCGGCTAGCCACCCTGGGTGGCTAGCCGGATGGCACAACGAAGAAACGAAGCGCTAGTAGATATCTATCTCTATCGCGCTTGCGTATTGGCGCGACAGAGCCAGCGGCGTATCGCTTTCGTTTGGCGTCGGAGAAATGCCATTCGGCTACGGGGCCTGGTCAGAACTACTCGAAAACGACGGGTATGTATGAGGAACGTTAGTTATGAAAGTGCGTGAAGCGAAACTGGTTTGTCGGGATCGTAGCAAATGGAAACCCGTGATCTCTACCTACCCCTCTGGGAAACAGGCGTGAGTATGTATGACGGCAGAAATAAACTTACAAACGACTCAGGAAGTGGCCATCGCACAAATATGTGCCCTTTCTACATGATTCATGATTTAACATTCTCTTAAGCTCATAAATGTCAACTTGTAAAATATTATCTATTTTAGAACTAGTTCAAATGATTTCTTGGGACTTCTTTAAAGCTTTCCGTGTGACCTGAAATCTAGTGAGAGCTAGTTTGTCACTGCAAGTCCTGAGTTCTATCATTCTGTCAAATATGTCGACAAATAATGCTATTAAGCTGAGACCCAGGATTTTTTTTTTTCATTTTTAATTTTTTTTTAAGATTAAACTGTACGAGTAATTATATGGTTCGTTTGTCTAATCTTATTTCAAAATTATTGGTGTTGTTGTATATGAGTGAGAAGAAGACAAGTATTTTTTTATAAATTAATACAGTTCACCTTTTTCAAATGGAATAAAAAGACAAAATTACATTTTAGAACAATATTTTATTTTAGTGACAACCCTGACAAAAGCTAGTGACCTCAAATACAGAGAGATAGTTTTTTTGTTAAAAATTTTCTTTGCGTGTGCTAAATAAATATGACTTTGGTATCATTTCTTTAATTAGTTACATGTTTACCTATACTTTTTACACCAATTGAATGGAACTAACAGGTCTTACCAAAGTGGTTTCAGGCACCAAAAATTCTTTGAAAGTCCTGCACGGGTAGCATGGTCGCGCGATAGACGATAAAATATCAGACCGTCCTTACTAATAGTGCGATAGGGACGGCCAGATGTTTTATCATTTATCGCGCGACCATACTTGCCTGCATGGCATGCATGCATAGTCGCGCGATAAATGATAAAACATCAGGCCGTCCCTATCGAACTTACAAATAGTGCGCAAATGTTTAAATAAAAATAAAAATAAATAAATAAAAATTGGGGACATCTTACACACATCAACTTAGCCCCAAACTAAGCAAAGCTTGTACTATGGGTGCTAAGCGACGATATACATACTTAAATAGATAAATACATACTTATATACATAGAAAACATCCAAGACTCAAGAACAAATATCTGTGCTCATCACACAAATAAATGCCCTTACCGGGATTCGAACCCAGGACCGCGGCTTAGCAGGCAGGGTCACTACCGCCTGAGCCAGACCGGTCGTCTAAATATCATTATGGCTCATTATGGTTATTATTTATGGCTCGACTATGCTTGCCTTCCTGAATAAAAGTCCTGAATTCTCTGAATTTCAGCTATCACAGTAAATCAAGAGTACTGGAGCATAGAAATATGGTATTTGCGTACCAGAGTTACGCAATATGTTTTGCTGAGTTGAGCTTGATTTGAACTGACAGATCATTTGTTTTGGCTTAAATTTGGAACAATGTGCCTATTATTTGTGGAATTTTATGAATTCATTGACCTAATAAAATTTAAGAGAGGATCATGATATTCATGATATTCATGATGTCAAACAACAGAACAACCGTTCGTCAACCATGATACAAAAATAGCAAAAAAAAAATGTAGGTAAAGTAGTACAAGCTTTCATCGCTGACTGCAACTGAGTGTGTTTTCATATTATCCGATCCGATATCGGATGTAGGACCGATATCGCATACATTTAAGCCGCCATCTTTAATTTTTGCCTTTGAAATCTTGACGAGATCCGATATCGGATCGGATAGTGTGAGAACGCACTAATACCACACCTCGGACACTGGCGATCAACTATATGAAAGAGGCACGTTCCTAGCACAGTCTAAGCTCGTGTAGATGAACGCGTACTATGCTTGTATGAGTGAAATATGACAGGTCGACTGTTCGCGTTTTTGACAGCCGGTAACTGTGAGGTAACCGAGATGGGGTGGGCGTCACTTTCAGCGGGGAGCGGGAGTGGCCATACTGTACGATAGTATTCTTTATTATACTGTGCTAATACCGACCAATATGATATTCTAGTAATCCGAAAAACTAATAGTTATCGTTGCGTTTTCATATCACAAAGAAGTCTTCAAATCAAGGGTGAATAGGCATCTTCTGGGCGAGCTCACTCCACCGTAGGCCACGTCTTTGCCTTTGGCTAGTCTGTGGTCAAGAGCAAGCCAATTAATAATAATTAAAAAAAAAAGATTCCATGCACTGAGAGAAAATACAACCAGTTTTCATGTTCGTTCAACAAGTTTTTTGGTTAAAATAGCGCCTACATGCTCTTTGGTTCAAACAACAAGCTACTTGTCATTTGAATCGGCAATATAGGTATTTGAATCAACAAGTCGATTTTATAAAAACAACCTGCCACATATTGTTTTAAACATACGTTTGGCTGATTCAAACGGATAAACCGCAACAAGTCGAACTTGTTAAATTCACAATGCAAATTTCTCTCAGTGTGACATCTCTATCATCAGATCATCTGCAGGTCATCATAATGTTACATCCGACTTAATTTAAACCTTTTTGAAAACTTGTAAGTTCTTCTACAATACACCATCCTCTATTTTAAAGCGTCTAGGGTATCCTATAAGTAAATATCTACATATAACAGGATGTGGGGAACTATGAGACCTTCACTCTAACGTTACAAATACAAACTATGAATTAAAATATTTTCATTCCGTTAGTTTTTAACCACAATCTGACCGTGTAAATGTATTTTGTAAGCATACATGCAGTAAGATTAAAAGCTTATTAAAGATCCATTAAAAAACGGATGTGCGTGCGCCTAGCGAGCCCTTTGCGCAACTTTTGCGATGGCCGTTGCGCAGACGCAGCGAGTCAGTGTGACCAGTTTAACGTGACCTCGAGATATTTCATATTTTAGAACAAATTGATCAACCACTTGTTATTTACACTATGTGTTTTTTTTAAGATAAATTAAATTAAATCCATACTAATATTATAAATGGGAAAGTGTGTGTATCTGTTTGTTTCTCCGTCTTTCTCGGAAAAACGGAGCGCCGAATTGACGTGATTTTTTAAGTGGTGATAGTTGAAGGGATGGAGAGTGACATAGGGTTCTTTTTGTCTCTTTCTAACCCCCAATTCCCTAAAAATGGGGGGAGGGGTTATATGGAACATTTCGCAATTTTCGAATTTAACGCGAGCAAAGCCGCGGGTAAAAGCTAGTATTGTATAAAAATGATGTCTGGAAGAGTACTATCTTGAGAGGAACACGAAGTACTACTATTATTCTCGCTGCAAATTTACTTTCTAAAATAAATTACATAATAATTATAGAAATGTCCATTGAGACTTTGCTGGAACTGGAATATCAGTCTCCGTGACCACGACCAGTGCAACCTTTCCGAAGCGTCGAAAAAAAGGTAAAATAATGTGTGTTAATCGCTTTCAACCTCTAAGTGACTTTAAATTTTATATGTGTACAAAACACGAGAAGTTAGTGTTACCTACTTATATTCTACAGTAAATTACAGTTAGACCAAAAAGAGTAGAAATTAAAAAGTGGCAACATCGTAGTGACATCCCTTTCAAATAAAAAAAAATATGTGAGAAAACTCTTCTTTATTTCTACTCTTCTTTATTTTCTACTAGTACTCTTTTTGATCAGACAGTATATTAAATTTGAGATGTTCCGGAATAAGACTAACTTCCTCATTTAGTTATGTTAAAAATTGAATATTATTAAGAATTTGGCACATCTATTAAGCGTCTGGAATAAGACAGTGGATGTTGATATTATTATTACACCAGCTTCCTTTTGATATCGAATGTAGGACAAGACACGAGATTCATCTGAGAAAGCTTTATAGCCTGAACCGTAGTTAAGAAAACACGACGTTATTATCAAGGTTACAAAATATGATGAATGTAGTTACTTTTAAATCTTGAATATACTTGGCGTTGGTGTAAAATAGAGATTGCCGCTACCACGATAAGTTTGCATGTCAAGAGTTTCATTATTTTTGCCATTTTTATGCAAAATTAGCGTAATTACAAAGTCAGGGGGCATATCGGACATTTTGACTATTTGAGAAAGTTTGGAACTGCAAAAAGTATGTAATCTAATCTCTATGAATCATGTATTTTGCGGAGCTAAAAGAAATGCAGAGATTAAAACATTTAAAATCCAGTGTCATAGGACATTGACCTATTAAAAAAAAACTAAGTACTAAACCTTATTGAAGTCACAATTTTAAAAATATAGTCGTCGTTCTTTTAATACACTGCATGACCACGGACGATATACACGCTGAGATGAGGCCATTTCGTGGCACTTCATTATTTTCTGTCTTATTGTTATTATGTGTATTTTGTCTTGCCTGTGTTCACGAATAAATGTTATTCTATTCTATTCTATTCTATTCTATTCTATAATATCGGGACTGACAAAGCCCATACAA
Source organism: Leguminivora glycinivorella (assembly GCF_023078275.1). Taxonomy (NCBI): domain Eukaryota; kingdom Metazoa; phylum Arthropoda; class Insecta; order Lepidoptera; family Tortricidae; genus Leguminivora; species Leguminivora glycinivorella. The sequence goes on from NC_062974.1 coordinate 27,290,988, forward strand.
AAAAGCGTACCCCTGAAATGTATGGGCCTTTTAGGCTTAAAACTAGATGGCGCTGTTTCGCAGCCTGGAAGTGGCCAAAATCATATTTTCCCCAAATATTTATTTTATTTATTTATTTATTTAAACTTTATTGCCCAAATTATCAATAAAAAGTACAAATGGCGGACTTAACGCCTTAAGCCATTCTCTACCAGTCAACCATTGGGCAAAACAGAGATAGTTAGTTTTTTATGCGTGTTTTTATTTTTTTTATAGGAACAAATGACATGCTTCTTTATTTTAATATCATGATATCGCGTCAATACATATTTTGAAAAAAAAAATGTAGGCATCATCAGTGTAGTTATGATATTATTTAATATGTGGCATTAAAAAAATGAGGTACGATTCTTAGTATGAACATTCTAAATCCTATATAAATTATCCTTGGCATGACCTAAAAATAGGTCACGCCTTACGTTAAGACTTTAAGACTCCATAAATATGTTAATCGTGTTTTGACAAAACATAATATGTAAAACAAAGCCGAGCCAACAAGGGCGAGATCTCCAGCTGTTTGCGCTAATTATGAGCTTTGTTTACATGTGGAGGATTTATTTTGAGTAAATGGGACGTACTAATTGGAGAGGTTAATTTTAAAACTAAATGAATAATAAAATTGAATATATAACTCCAGCACATTTATATGAAAGTAGTTAACTTGAACTGAAAATAATACAATACAATACAAATCCACTTTATTCCACAACCTCAGAAATGTACATAGGAACACACAAATTACAATAAATTTTATTACAGCGATAAACAACAGGCGGCCTTATCGCTAAATAGCGATCTCTTCCAGGCAAATAAATGTCTTATACAAAGAAAAAAAAATGTAATCTGTGTAATTTAGGCCCACTTGCACCAACCACTTAACTCAGGGTTAGTGGACAACTTTAAAAAAATGGCCCAAATAACTATTTCTTACTTCGTGGATATACTTTAGCCACTAGCGGCTTACTAGCAAATATAAAATTTCAACTAAACGCGAAATCACTTTCGCTGCCAAATATATCTGCTAATTTTACTAATTCGCAATTCGGAAGACTCAATTCAGGCCGACACGAGCTAATGGGTGTAAACCATACTAATGCGTGTACTACATCGCTAATCGGGGATTAGGACCGCATAGAGAGTGTGACACGCGACGGCACCCATATGGACTATCTTTGCCAATTTTCTAATTTAGAAAGTGATATTTAAGAATAAGTAAGTAGGTACATAATGTCAGTTTTTTGTTCCTTTTTACTACTATTTATAAAAAAAAATTTTTTGGACTATATAAATGGCGAGATAATGGATGATGTAGATAAGTTTACATTGCTAATTAATTGTGAATTCAAATGCTTGTCACAGCGTGACAGCATCCTAATGTTATTTGTCTTTTTCGGCCAATTTTTGGCGAAAGTACCTATTTTTTTAATGTATAGTCGCATTCAGACACCCACTACATTTACAAAGTTACACGTGGTTACACGAACAAAAATACTAAAATAATTGAACGTAAATGAAATATTATGCGCGTAATAATTGTTGGATCCGAAAAAATGTCGAGATCGAGGAGTTAGTGGCCGAACCCAATATCGTCGGCGAAACGAAAGCCCACAGACTTCGTTGGTTCGGTCACTTACTTATGTAGGGCCAGTTGCATCAACCACATTTGACAGACACATCATCGTCACGCAGCAGACTACTATGGAACTTCCCATACAATAAAATTTAACGAACGCTTTAACGGTTACAGACGGTTTGATACAACCGGCCCTTAGAATGGGAAAAGATCGGGCTGTCAAGAGAGCGTTCTTGGGTCGACCGGCTGGTGGCCGTCCGCCGGGTCGACCCAGGTATCGCTGGGAGGACTGTGGTGGCGGATCTGCGTCGGCTTCAAGTCAGTGACTGGCAAGAGGCTGCGCAGGATCGGGACAGGTGGCGATCTCTCGTTTCGGAGGCCAAGATTCACTTTGGATCACTGAGCCGAAATAGTTAGTAAGTTTTTTTAATAATTGTTCAGATAGTTTAATTGTGTCAGTGTTTAGTTAGATACTACAGGACAAGCAGACAAGTTTGTAAAAAGGTTGATAAAAAGTATCCCTTTTGTCACAAACATTCTAAAGAATTCAAAACGTCGGGATGTATTTTTAATGAATTGTCCGTGATAATCCGTTAACATAGTTTTATTTTCACCAACCGGATTGAAGACAAGTAATCTAGATTTATTACTTCTGGTATAATTTGGGATCCTTTGTACCGGTCGTTAATCTTCTCTCTCGTTTACTACACATTAAGCAATGCTCTAGATTTGCCTGTCCAGGTCTAAAGACTGAATACATGGAGCTAGTGAGCGCACTGGAGTACGCTGCAAATAAAAATGTACTTTTTGAAGATCGCGATAATAAACGTAGATTAGATTAGATTTAAATTAGATAGATAAGTCGTAACATTAAGAATAAAAATGTCAGGAAGTAAAGGTTACAATAAGCATCACAAACATTTTCATGAAAATGAGAAGTAGGTAAACCCAGGCGAAGAATAGGTAGTCAAGGAACCTAAGGAACAATGCATTTTTGTCCTTCCAAAAAATTATCTTCATTGTGTTCCAATTTATACTTAAAAGGCACTTCTGAACCGAGCGTGCCCGACTTTTTGCGTTAGAAGCATAGTTTTCGTAAGTGCTATGTGTAGGAATAATTTGTATAATAATTATATAAACCAAACAGAAAAGCAGTGCGCTTTCCAGTCACGCAATACGTGTTAATTCCCTATCCAGCCTTCGGTGATCAAGGCATCAAAAGAAACGCATAAATTTCGCACGCCCGATTCGGACCGTCAGTCGTTTGGCGCCAATTTAAAGCGCATTTTTTAGGTTAAGTCAGCCATATTGAAATTATTATTTTATTAGTGAAAACATTTCATTTCTTTTAGCTTCGATCTGTGGATTCGGGTTAGTGAATGTTGGTATTTTCTTTGACGTTAATTTTAATTTAGGTTAGTTATTTGAAATAA